>NC_057735.1:51115277-51148811 GCF_004010195.1 Chiloscyllium plagiosum
TCTCTCTCACACACACAGACAAACACACACACTCAGGCATGGACCCTCTGTCAAAGTCACAAAGGAATGGTCTCTTTATATCTTACAAACACAAGCAGGGTCTCGAGCACACAGGTGCACACACACAGTCACGGTCTCTCTCTCTCATATACAGTCAAGCAAGGTCTCTCTCTCAAACACAGGCATTCTCTCTCTCTCTCTCTCTCTCTCAGACACTCATACAGGCATGACCTCTCACACACATCCTCAGGCATGATCTCTTTTTCTCACATACTCGGGCATGGTCTCACTCTCTCTTCTGCACACTCAGGCATGGTTTCTCTCCCACGCATAGGCATGGCCTCTTTATCTCTCTCTTTCTCGATCTCTGTCTCTCTATCTCTCTCACACATAGATAAACACACACACTCAGGCTTGGAACCTCTGTCAAAGACACAAAGGAATGTTCTCTTTATATCTTACACACACAAGCATGGTCTCACGCACACAGATGCACACACACAGTCACGGTCTCTCTCTCTCGCTTACAGTCAAGCATGGTCTCTCAAACACAGGCATTTTCTCTCTATCTCTCTCTCTCTCAGACACACAGGCATGGTCTCTCACACACATCCTCAGGCATGGTCTCTTTCTGTCACACACTCAGTGATGGTCCCACTCTCTCTCTCACACACACACATACAGGCATGGTCGGTCTGTCACAGACCAACAGGTGTGGTCTCTTTATATCACACACACACAAGCTCTCTCGTACACACTTAGGCATGGTTTCTCTCCCACGCATAGGCATGGCCTCTTTGTCTCTCTCTTTCTCGATCTCTGTCTCTCTATCTCTCTCACACATAGATAAACACACACACTCAGGCTTGGAACCTCTGTCAAAGACACAAAGGAATGTTCTCTTTATATCTTACACACACAAGCATGGTCTCACGCACACAGATGCACACACACAGTCACGGTCTCTCTCTCTCGCTTACAGTCAAGCATGGTCTCTCAAACACAGGCATTTTCTCTCTATCTCTCTCTCTCTCAGACACACAGGCATGGTCTCTCACACACATCCTCAGGCATGGTCTCTTTCTCTCACACACTCAGTCATGGTCCCACTCTCTCTCACACACACACATACAGGCATGGTCGGTCTGTCACAGACCAACAGGTGTGGTCTCTTTATATCACACACACACAAGCTCTCTCGTACACACTTAGGCATGGTTTCTCTCCCACGCATAGGCATGGCCTCTTTATCTCTCTCTTTCTCGATCTCTGTCTCTCTATCTCTCTCACACATAGATAAACACACACACTCAGGCTTGGAACCTCTGTCAAAGACACAAAGGAATGTTCTCTTTATATCTTACACACACAAGCATGGTCTCACGCACACAGATGCACACACACAGTCACGGTCTCTCTCTCTCGCTTACAGTCAAGCATGGTCTCTCAAACACAGGCATTTTCTCTCTATCTCTCTCTCTCTCAGACACACAGGCATGGTCTCTCACACACATCCTCAGGCATGGTCTCTTTCTCTCACACACTCAGTCATGGTCCCACTCTCTCTCACACACACACATACAGGCATGGTCGGTCTGTCACAGACCAACAGGTGTGGTCTCTTTATATCACACACACACAAGCTCTCTCGTACACACTTAGGCATGGTTTCTCTCCCACGCATAGGCATGGCCTCTTTATCTCTCTCTTGTAACATGGCCCACTATTTACCCACTCGCTCAGTCTGTCCCCATTCTTCTGTGAGCCAAAACAAATTAACCTCAGGAACAGGAGTCCTAGTGAATGGAGTCTGAAATTAATCTCCAAAACTAATAGAGTCTCCAACAATCCTTTACATCACGGTGATGGGGCATTGTAAAAAGATATACCTATCCACCCAGCTCATCCTTACTCTTTCCACCCATCCTTTCACCAATGGCACAGACATCGTCTCTCTCTCTCTCTCTCCCTCTCATACACACACAGGCATGGTCTCTCTCTCTCTCTCTCTCTCCTACAGACGCAGGAATGGTCTCTCTCGCTCTCTCACGCACACAGGCAGGTCTGTCTGTCTGTCTCTCTCATCCACTCAGGCCTGGTCTCTCTCTAACTCTCTCTCTCTCACACACACACACACACGCGAAGGCATGGTCTCTCTCTCCCTCTCTCTCTCATTCACGGACACAGGCATGGTCTGTCTGTCTGTGTCTCTCTCACACACACATACACAAGAGGCATGGTCTCTCTCATGCACACAGGTATGGTCTCTCTCTCTCATTCACGCACACAAGGATGATCTGTCTCTCTCTCTTTCTCTCTATCATACACATATACAGGCATGGTCTCTCTCACGCACACAGGCATGGTCTGTCTGTCTGACTCTCTCTCTCACACACATACACTCCGGCATGGTCTCTCACTCTCACACACGCACACACTCAGATATAGGAGTGAGCAACAGCAATCGGTTAATGGACACTTTGATCTTGCTCCATGAAAATGAAGATCGTGGCTGATCAATTGTGGTCTGGGACACACTTTCCTATAGAATATAGAATATGGAACATGACAGAACTTTACAGGCCATTCAGTCCTCGATGTTGTGCCAACCTGTGAAACCAACCTGAAACCCATCAAAGTAGACAATTCCATTCTCATTCGTATAAAAGCCTATTTAAAAGTCCTTGAAGTTGGCGAGTCTACTGCTGTTGCAGGCAGAACATTCTCCGCCCCTACTAATCTCTAGGTAAAGAAAGTACCTCTGACATCTGTCGTATATCTATTACCCCTCAATTTAAAGCTCGGTCCCCTCGTGCTCGCCATCACCATTCAAGGAAAAAGGCTCTCACTGCCCACCCTATCTAACCCTCTGATTACCTTATATGTCTCAAATAAGTCACTTCTCAAATTTCTTCTCTCTGGTGAAAACAGACTCAGTCCCACAGCCTGTCCTCATAACACCTTTCCTCCATACCAGGCAACATCCAAGTGAATCTCCACTTCACCCTTTCCAAAGTTTCCACATCCTTCCAATAATGTGCTGGTCAGAACTGCATGCATTACTCCAAGTGCGGCCACACCTGAGTTTTGTACAGCTGCAATATGACCTCGTGGCTCTGAAACTCAATCTCTCTATCAATAAAAGCCAATACAACATATGCGTTCTTAACAACGCTCTCAATCTGACTGCCAACTTTCAGAAATTTACACACATGGGCACCAAGGTCTCTATGTTCATCTACACTATCAAGAATATTATTAGCCCAGTACTCTGTATGCTGTTGCTCCTTCCAAAGTGAATCACCTCACACTTTCCACATTAAATTCCATTTGCCACCTCTTATCCCAGTTCTGTAGTTTATCTGTGTCCCTCTGTAACCTGCAACATCCTTTGGCACTATCCACAAATCCACCGACCTTAGTGGCATTCACAAATTTACTAACACATCCTTCTACATACTTATCCAGGTCATTTATAAAAATGCCAAACAGCAATGGCCTCAAAAAACACCACTAGTAACTGAACTCCAGGATTAACATCTCCAATTAATCATGACATTCTGTCTTCCTTCACCTAGCCAATTTCTGATCCAGGCCGCCAAATTATCCTGAATCTCATACTTCCATATTTTCTACATTTGCCGATCATGGGGCCCCTTATCAAATGCCTTACTGGAATCTATTTAAACCACATAATTACCCTCATCCACCTGTTTGTTCACCTTACCAAATAACTCAATAAGGTTTGTGACGCATGACCTTTCCTTTACAAAATCATTTTGACTATCCCTAATCAGCTTATTCCTTTCTCGATGAATATACATCCTACCACTTAAAACCTTTTCCAACACTTTATCCATAACTGAAGTCAGGTGAACTGGTCTAAATTACTTGGATTGTCTCTACTCCCCTACTTGAACAAGGAGACAACATTTGCTATCCTCTAGTCATCTGGCACTATTCCTGTAGACAATGATGACATGAAGATCAAAGCCAAAGTTTCTGAAATCTCCTCCCTGGCTTCCCAGAAAATCCTTCGATGAAACCCACCCGGCGCAGGGGACTTATCTATTTTTAGACTTTCCAGAATTGATAACACCTCCACCTTGTGAACCTCAATCCCATCTAGTCTAGTAGGCATTATCTTAGTATTCTCGTTGACAATTTGTCTTTTTCCAGTGTGAATACGGACAAAAAATATTCCTTTAGCACTTCTCCAATCTCCTCTGATTCCACACAAAACTTTCCACTACTGTCCTTGATTGGCCCTAATCTTACTCTTGTCATTCTTTTTTCCTGATTTCCCTATGGAAAGCTTTAGGATTCTTGTTGATCCGAGCTGCCAATGACTTATCTCGGCCCCTCCTGAGTCTTCTTCCTCTTAACATGAGTTTCAACTTCTTTAATAAACCATCACACTCGCTCGACCACTTCCTATTTGCCTGACAGATAAATACTTATCAAGGACATGTAGTAGCTTTTACTTGAGTAAGATTCACATTTCAATTTTGCCCATCCCTTTCAGTTTCCTTCCCCATCTTATGCATCCTAAATCTTGCCTAATTGCATTGTAATTGCCTTTCCCCCAGCTATAACTCTTACCTATCCCTCTTCATCACTGAAGTAAACATAACCGATTGTGGTCATTATCCCCAAAGTGCTCACAAACCTCTAAATCTAACGCCTGGTCGGGTTCATTGCCCAGCAGCAAATCCAACATTGCCTCGCCCCTTGTAGGCCTATCTACATACTTTTTCAGGAAACCCTTTTGCAAAAACTGTCCCATCTAAAGTCCTCGAACTATCGTATTTCTAGTCGACATTTGGAGAGTTAAAGTTCCTCCAAACAACCACCCTCTTGCTATCACTCCTATCCAGAATCATCTTTGCTATTCATTCCTCTACATCTCTGGAACTATTCGGAGGCTGATGGAAATGCCCAAAAGGTTGCCCTTTCCGATTTCTAACTTTTGCCCAAACGACCTCTGCAGATGTTCCTCAACTGTCCCTTTTGCCAGGGTAATACTGTCTTTGACTAACAATCGTACCTTCCCCTCTTTTACCATCCTCCATGATCTTACTGAAACATCGGAACCCTGTACCCTGCAACAACCATTCCTGTCACTGCTTTATCCACGTCTCCGAAATTGCCAAAACATCGAAGTCCCAGGTGCCAACTCATGCAGTAAGTTCACCCACCTTACTCTGGATGCTCCTGCAATTGAAGTAGACACACTTCAAACCACCATCCTGTTTATCCACACTCTCTTGCGACCTTGAAACCTCTTTTCTGACCTCACTACTCTAAACATCCTGGAGACTGGAACGACAAGTTAGAGTCCCACCCCCTTGATGAATTGGTTCAAACACACCCAAACAGCATTAGGAAATTCCACTCCCTCATGAAATTAGTACCCCTCTGGTTCAGGTGTAGACCATCCTGTTTGTGGAGGCCCCCTTACCCCAGAACATGCACCAACTATCCAGGTGTCCGATTGCCTCACTCCTGCAGTAACCTTGTAGTCACGTGTTCAACTCCTCTCTCTCCGCATTCCTCACCTCGTTAGCACGTGGTAAGGACAACAAACCAGAAATACCAACGTTGTAGCTTCAAGGTTCCGCCAAAGATCCCTGAATGTCTGCCTTAAATCCCCATCTGATTTCCTACCTATGTCGTTGGTGCCTATGTGGAGCACGACTTGGGGCTGCTCGCCCTCCCACTTAAGCATCCTGAAAATACGAAACACGACATCTCGGACCCTGACACCTGGGAGGCAACACACCAAAAGTGAGCCTCTCTCGTTCCCACAGAACCGTCTATCTGTCCCAATCACCAATGCTCTGCTACTATCCATAGTTCATTATCTTTGATGCACTTTTCTGTCAATTATCCAACTAACACAGCTTTGAATAAATTACAAAAAAATAGGTACCACTGACTTCTGGGGAAGAGGATTCCAACACAAACATCTCTTTGAGACTTTCTCCTTATCCATGTTCAGACCAGGTTTGGAGGGTCGTTCTGCCGTTTTCTAGTCTCCCTCACCTATTTAGCATGACGAAAAGTAAATAAAACAAAGTCTTAAATATAACAATGATACAGCTCTCAGAGTGGTTTGTTTTAGTGTTGGGAACAAGTCAGGCAAGTATCTTGAATTTTCAAAACTACTTCAACTCCAACCAAAGCAATATTACTCAAGTACTGATGAAAAGACAAATGACCAACAGGTTAGACATACAAAGATAATTATTGATGCATATATTTTCAATAAGCAATATTTTCGATAACACACTTAAATGCGCAAACAGAGAATCATGCAGATAGTCCCACATACAGACATACAGTTACGCACAGAGACACACATAGAGGCACATACGATAACACACGTACAGAGTCGCACACGCACTGACACACACACACAGGTTCACGTACACAGACACAGTTTCATGGTTATACACAGTGGCACATACACACACACACACACACACAATCATGCACAGAGTCATACACGCACTGACACAAATACACAGCCAAGGAGCAACACACACACACACGCACACACACAGAGCCAGGCGAAGAGTCATGCACAGAGTCAGACACACAGATGAGAACACGTACAGTCAAGCACACAGATGCATATAAAGAGTCGTGCACACAGATGTACACACTGATTCACGCACACAGATGTACATGCAGTCAAACCCACAGTCACACACAGAGACATACACAATCACACACAGTCATACATGGAGATACACCCACATACACACAAAACGAGCCACAGACGTACACGTTTTTTATATCGATTCATGATCACAAATACACAGACACACAAATCGACTGATGCACACAGATACGTACACCATTGCATTCAATGTCATGCACATAGATGATACATCCATAGCCACACAAACAGAGTCATGGACACAGATACATACAGGGTAATGTATAGAGTCATGCACTTAGATGAACTCACAAAATCACAGAGTCATGTACAGTCACGCACAGATACACACACAGAGTCACACACAATCATTCGCACAAATGCACACACA
Organism: Chiloscyllium plagiosum; assembly: GCF_004010195.1. Classification (NCBI taxonomy): domain Eukaryota; kingdom Metazoa; phylum Chordata; class Chondrichthyes; order Orectolobiformes; family Hemiscylliidae; genus Chiloscyllium; species Chiloscyllium plagiosum. Next base: position 51,122,333 of record NC_057735.1, read on the forward strand.
GGATCAAGGGCACAGATATCCACAAAGAGTCACGCACATCAAACAGACACAGGCACACAGAATGAATCACGCACATATATACACAATCACAATCACAAACACAGACAAAACAGACACGCGCCAAGTTACACACACACAGTGTCATGCAAAGAGTCACACACAGACATACGCACAGAATCTCAATCTCTCTCTCTTGCACACACAGTTGCAAACAGAGACATGCACACATGTGCACACACAGATGTGCACACACAGATATGCATACACTGACACGAACACAAGCATATGCACACACAGTCATGCACGCAGAGTCACACAGAGAGACATGCATAGTCATGCCCACAGATTCACACATAGATTCATGCACAATCATGCACACCGACACATATAGCGACACACGCAGACACAGACTGGGTCGCATACACAGAGTCATGCACAGAGTCACGCACACCGACATGAACCTTGGGTCACACACACACACATACAGAAACGCACACAGGTGCACACGCAGATGTGCACACATGGACACAGACAGACACACACAATGGCACACACACAGACATGTGCACACAAAGTCACATGCAGAGACACACACACAGGTGCACACACAGACACACACTCAAAGTCATGTTCACAGAAACAGACAGCAAGTCACGCATATAGATACACACACAGATTCACACATACAGATACATACATAGAATTGAGAGTGTGGTAATGGAAATCCTAACAGGGTGACCTCACCTTTCCTATTCCTAACCTCAGCCCAAACTACCTCAGATGGCAAGTCCTCATCCATGGTAATGGAAAAGCACAGCAGTACAAGCAGCATCCGAGGAGTAGAAGAGTCGACATGTCAGGCATAAGCCCTTCATCAATAATGAGGCTTGTGGACCGGGGGGGTGGTTTGAAATAATAGGGAATGGATAGGTTTGGGGGGAAGGGAGATGGGAATGTGATAGATAGATGAAGGTGGGGGTGAAGGTGATACTTCGGAGAGGAAGTGGAGCAGATAAGTGGGAGAGATTATAGACAGGTCAAGAGGATGGTGCCGAGTTGGAGGTTTGGGAGTCAGATAACGTGAGGGGAGAGGAAATGAGGAAACTGGCGAAATCCATATTGATCCTGTGTGGTGGCAGGATGTCAAAGCAGAATATGACGTATTCTACCTCCAGTTGTTAGAAAACCACGCAGAGTCACGCACACAGATACAGAGAAACATATGCCAAGACACAGGCACAGATACATACAGAGGCACGTACAGAGTTATGCATGCAGATGAACATGCAGAGTCATGCACAAAATACAGAGTCACGGACACAGACACATACAACGTCCCACACACAGGTACACAGAACCCTGCTCACAGCAAAAATACATATACACACAGAGTCACACAGTGATACACAAAGTCACGCGGACAGTGTCAACATACAGATACACACACTCTGTCACACACAGTCACTCACACGCATGCACAGAGCCATGCATCCAGGTGCACACACAGACACATGCAGAGATACACATACACACGGCACATGATCACAGAATCACACACACAGGTGCACGCACACAGATTCATGTCCACGAAAGCACCCACAATTATGTATTCAGAAACACACACTGAGTCACGCATACAGATAGGCATTAGCATCAGGCACACAGAAACACAAATTCACGCACACAGATATACACATACACAGAGGCAAGTACGCAGAGGCACTCACAGCAATTCACTCAAACAGATGCACACACAGAGTCACGCACAGATACAGACAGACACAGACACAAAACCACAGTCACACAATGCATGCAGACACAGAGTCACACACACACAGAAATGCATATAGATGCATACGCACTGTCACGCACACAGATTCACACTCAGCCACACACAGAGACAGATTCACACACACAGTCATGCACAGAGAAACGCACACAGACACACAGGCAGGCACACAAATACACGGAAACGCACACACAGATTCGCACACATAGATGCAGCAAGTAAGCTAGCTGTGTGTCAGGATGCCCAAGACTGTAGGGAGGCTGTGGAGAAGGTAGCACTGACAGGGACTACTTGCGGACACAGAGATGGGTTCAAGTGCGTATACTTCAACGCAAGGAGTATCAGAAATAAGGTGGGTGAACTTAAGGCGTGGATCGGTACCTGGGACTACGATGTTGTGGACATCACGGAAACGTGGATAGATGAGGGACAGGAATGGCTGTTGGAGGTTCCTGGTTACAGGTGTTTCAGTAAGATTAGGGAGGGTGGGAAAAAAGGAGGGGGGGTGGCATTGCTAATTAGAAATGGTACAACGGCTGCAGAAAGGAAGTTTGAGGGGGATCTGCCTCTGGAGGTAGTATGGGCTGAAGTCAGAAATAGGAAAGGTGCAGTCACCTTTTGTGTGTTTACTATAGGCCCCCCAATAGCAGCAGAGATGTGGAGAAACAGATTGGGAAACAGATTTTGGAAAGGTGCAGAAGCCACAGGGTCGTAGTCATGGGCGACTTCAACTTCCCAAATATTGATTGGAAGCTCTTTAGATCAAGTAGATTGGATGGGGCGGTGTTTGTGCAGTGTGTACAGGAAGCTTTTCTAACGCAGTATGTAGATTGTCCAACCAGAGGGGAGGCCATATTGGATTTGGTACTCGGTAATGAACCAGGACAAGTGGTGGGCTTGTTAGTGGGTGAACATTTTGGTGATGGTGACCACAATTCTGTGACTTTCACCTTGGTTATGGAGAGAGATAGGTGCGCACAACAAGGTAGATTTTATAATTGGGGGAAGGGAAATTACGATGCTGCAAGGCAGGATTTGAGGAGCATACGTGGGGAGCATAGGCTGGTCTGTGTGGGTTTCCTATGCATGTTCCGCTTTCCTCCCACAATCTAAAGATGTGCAGGTTAGGATATTTGCACATAGTGTCTAGGGATATATTAGTTAGGTGCATTAGCCATGGGTAATGCAGGCTAGCAGCGATTGGGTGGGGGATGGATCAAGTTGGGATGCTCTCTGGAGAGTTGATGAGGACTTGATTGGACAGATGGCCTGCTTCCACACTTCAGTGCTTAAGAACTCTATCTTTACTTAGTCTGGAAGTTGTTTGCAATGTATTTTTCTGAACAATTGAATAGGGAAATCAGAGTTGATATAACATTCCTTCGCAAGGCTGGGAACAGCACTGGGAAGGAAAGAGTGCAAAAAGAAGCCATGCTCAATCTATCTGAAGTAGATTTATAGATGGTGCAAACTGGTCACCTTAAACTTTTAAAAATCCTGAGATGTGGAGCAGTTATAACCAAAGAGACAAAGGAGAAAATTACAGGGACTCTGACCCAAACATTTAATTCCATGGAGGAGGTGCAGAAGGACTGGAGGACAGCTGATTCGTTTCCATTTGTTAAGAAGGGTGGTGGAGATAGCTCAGGAATAATAGGCAATTGAGTTTCACATCACTGTTAGGAAAACGATTGGAGAATATTGCAAAGGAGAGAATTAATCTCCATTTGGAGAAGTGAAGTTTGATTAGAGATAGTAAACGTGGCTTTGTCAGAGGTGGGTCATGCCTCACAAATCTGTTGAAGTTTTTCAAGGAGGTGACCAGGTCTGTGGCTAAGGGTAGCGTAATTGATGCAGTTTATATCGATTTCAACAAAACCTTTGACAAGGTCCAACATTGAGGTTGAAAACGAAGGTAAAAGCACACGACACCTGTAGTAGCTTTGTAAGATGGCTCCAAAATTGGCTCAATTCGAGGGGGCAGAAGGTGTTGATTGATGGCTGCCTGTGTAATTGGATGCTGGTATCCACAGGAATCAGCATTGGCTCCCTTATTGTTTCTGATATTCATAATTGATATTGATGAGAGTGTGGGTGCGTTTGTGGCATGGAGGTGCAGGGGATGATGTTGGTGATGAGAGGTACGTTTGCAGATGACACAAGTATTGACCGGGTGGTTGACCGGGAAGAATATAGTCTTCAGTGACCGATAGAAATAGACAGGTTGTTCAGGGGGGCAGATCAGTGGTGGATGAAATTTGACCCTAATGAATGTGAGGTGATGTACTTTGACAGAAGTCGCAAGACAAGGGAATGCTCAATGAATGGTAGGACACAAGGATGCTCAGAAGAACAGAAAGGTCTTAAAAGGCTTATTAAAAGATACTTGAAGGCAGTAGGACAGGTTAATAAGGAAGTTCAGAAGAACACGTTCCTTTACCAGTCGGGGCAGAGATTGTGAGAGCAGCGAAGCCCTGTTGGAGGTGTGCAGGATATTGTTTCGGCCACAGTTGAAGTATTGCATGCAGTTATGGTCACTACACGATAGGGAGGATGGGACTGCATTGGAGGGAGTGCAAATGAGATTCACCCAGAATGTTGCTTGGGCTATAGCAATATAGCTGTGAAGAGGGAAACTGGATAAGCTCGGGCTGCTTTCTTTAGAGCAAAGATCGGGGTGAGTGAAACTATAAGGGGCATGGACAGTGAATAGAAACCAGTTGCTCCCCTCAGTCAAAGAGCCACTAACAAGGTGGCATAATTTTAAGCTAAAAGGCATGGGATTCAAAGGGCATGTGAGGAAAAACAATCTTACCTCGAGAATGGTAGGAGCCTGTAATTGAAAGGGCCAAACTTCAAAAAAGTACTTGGATGAGTACTTGAACTGTCGTAACATTCAACACTATGGGTCAAGTGCTGGAAAGTGGGACTGTTGAAAATTTAGAGTAGATTTTGCCGGGCAAATATGATAAGCTAAAAAAGCCTCTTTTGTTCAACAGAGTGTTACAAGGGGACATAAATTTAAGGTGAAGGGTGGAAGGTATAGGGGCGATGTCAGGGGTGGGTTCTTTACCCAGAGAGTGGTGGGGGCATGGAATGCGCTGCCCGTGGGAGTGGTAGAGTCGGAATCATTGGCGACCTTTAAGCGGCATTTGGATAGGTACATGGATGGGTACTTAATCTAGGTTAGAAGTTCGGCACAACATCGTAGGCCGAAGGGCCTGTTCTGTGCTGTATTGTTCTATGTTCTATGTTCTATGCAGACACGGAAACCCATAGTGAATAACAAAGACAGGTGCTCACCCAGAATCACACACAGATATGCACACAGAATCACACACAGAGTCATTCAACGGATGCACTCACAGACATACACACTGAGTCATTGACACAGATACATATAGAGTAATGAACAGGGCCATGCACACAGATGAACGCACACAGAGTCATACACACAGATGCAGACACAGATTCACGCACAGATTCATGCATGCAGACACACGCACAAAGTCACTTACACAGAGATACACACGGACATACATTGAGTCACACATACAAATACACACAGAGTGTCGCACGAAGAGTCATGAACACATACACACACAGATTCACACACACAGACATACACCCTTACGCAAATCTACATACACAGAGACAAACAGAGACACACACACACCGAATCACACACACAGATACACTCTGTCATGCACATAGATGAACACACAGAGTCACGCAAAGTCATGCAGACAGATACACAAATAAAGTTACGGACATTGATGCACACACAAAGTCACATGCACAGATACACATACAAAGTCACTAACTAGAGGTATGTCTGCAGCTGCACACACAAAGTCACATCCACAGAGGCACACACAGACACACACCGACTCACGCAATTAAATACACATGGAGGGTCATGCACACAGAAAAAGACACTGAATCAGGTACGATGAGTCACAGAGTCATGCACACAGATAAACACACAGAGTCAATCAAATTCACGCACTCAGAAACTTATACTTATTCACACAGATCAATGCACACAGACTCATGTACAGACTTATGAACACAGAGGAACACGCACAGAGTCAGGCACATGGATAAACATACGCAGAGAGTCATGCACACAGATACACTCACAGATTCACGGATGCAGGTCTCAGAGTCACACGCACAGGTACAAACACAGACACAAACACGCGAATCACAGACTGACACGCGCACACGCACACACACACACACGCACGCAGACATGGAGTCTCTCACACACAGAAATGTACACAGAACCATGGTCACAAAGACACACACCGAGACACACATGCAGATACACATACAGATTCATGCACAGAATCATGTACACAGATATACACACAGACTCTCGGATTCGGGCACACACACATATTCACACACTTGGATATACACGCGGACACACACAGAGTCACATGCACAGATACGCATGCAGACACACACACACAAAGTCACATCCACAGAGACACAGAAAAACACAAGCACCGAGTCACGCACATAGATACACACAGAGTCAAACACACAGAACGCGCACACCGAATCATGCACGCAGATGCACACAGTCATGCACGCGGTTATGCCCAGAGATGGACATGCAGAGTCAATCAAATTCACTCACACAGATACACAAATAGAGTCATGGACACCGGACACATGCACAGATGCACAAGGACACACACACAGTCACTCACACAGATACACACGCAAACACACACAGATAAACACACAATCACACACATTGATCCATGCACACCAGTACATACAGAGTCATGTACAGATTTATGGACACAGTTGCACATGCAGGATCATGCACATAGTCATGCACACAGATACACAAACAGAATCACGCAGACAGAGACCCACGCAGACACACAGAGAGTCACCCACACAGATGTGCAAATAGAGTTATGTACACAACACACACAGAGTCATACACACAGACATACAGACAGACACACACAATTACACGCACAGAGTCACACACAGCCATGCACACAGGGCACATGTAGACACTAAAGCAGACACAAACAGAGACACACACAGATACATGCACACAGAATCACACATAGAGACACACACTCAGATGAACACACAGAGTCATGCACACATGGACGCACACAGATTCATGTACACAAATGACAGTTATATAGACAGAAACACACACTGAGGCATGCACTCAGATCCACACAGATGCACAGTCATACACAGAGACGTGCACACAGAGTCTCTCACACAGATGCACACGCAGAGCCACATAAACAGGTCCACTCAGAGACACGCACACACAGACACATGCACACATAGTCACACACAGATGCATGCATACAGATTACCACATGCACACTTACACACACAGAGTCAAACACACAGGTGCACACATAGATGTGCACACACAGGCACTCGCAGACACATATACAGATGCACACACAGCGTCATGTTTGCAGGTGCACACACGCACAGTCATGTAGATGAAATCACTCTCAGTCATGAACACAGAAACACATGCAGGATCATACACACAGATATACTCACACAGAGACACGCACACAGAACCTCTCACATAGATGCACAGAGTCACGCACAACGGTGCGCACACAGACACGCACACACAGACTGATGCAGGTACGCACAGACAGTTGCACGCTGAGTCGCACATAGGATCACACACAGAGGGACGCACAGTTGCACACACACACGCGCGCAGAGTCACGTATATGAAAACACACACAGTGTCAAACACACAGAAACGAAGTGGCACGCACATAGATACACACAGAACTATGCATAGAGGCAAAAGCACAGACACATACAGACACAAAGCCACGAGCACAGATACATATGCAGATACACACACTAAGTCATATCTACAGGGAAATAAACACAAACGCATGCACGCAGATATACGTACAGAGTCAAGCTTACAGAAACACAGTCACACACACAGACACAGACACAGAGTCACACACACAGGCACGTACACAGAACCACGTTTACAGAGATACACACAGTGAGTCACGCATACAGATACATAAACAAAGAAACGTGGTATCATGTACACTGATACACATGCACAATCATGACACGGAGCACACTGATACACATACAGACACACACACTGATTCACAAACACGATGCATACAGAATCACGTACAAACTCATGCACACAGATGAGCATGCACAGTCATACACAGACACACACAGAGTCACGGACATAGACACCAACAGTGGCACGTACACAGATACAAATGCAGACACACACAGAATCACACACAGAGACACATACACAGAAACACACAATGTCACGCACACAGACATGCACACAGAGTAATACATATCGACATACACACAGACACACACAGAATCCCACACAGAATAACACGCAGAGACACTCACAAAGCATGCGGCACGGTGGCTCAGTGGTTAGCGCGGTTGCCACACAGTCTCCACCCAGGTTTGATTCCCACCTCGAGCAACTGTGTGGAGTTTGCACATTCTCCTCATGTCTGCGTGGATTTCCTCTGGGTGCACCGGCTTCCTCCCACATTCCAAAGATGTGCACGCCAAGTGAATTGTCATTTCTAAATTGCCCATAGTGTTAGGTGCATTAGTCAGGGGTAAATATAGGGTAGGGGAATGGGTCTAGGTAGGTGACTCTTTGGAGGGCCAGTGTGGACTTGTTGTGTCAAATGGCCTATTCCCGTACAGTAGGGAATCAAATCATCACGCGCACAGATGCACGGAACCTTACACACAGAGTCATTCAAATTCACGCACACAGATGCACAAGCACAGTAATGCACAGATACACACAGACACGCCCGGAGTCACGTACACAGATGCACTCACAGGCATGCGCAACGATATGCACACAGGTGCACTAATTCACACACGCTGATACAGAGCCACACATGCAGATACATACACAGACATGCAAGCACAGTCATGCACAGATTCACACAGGCACACATAGAGTCACGCACACAGGAACACATAGTCATGTACATAGATACGCACACCGAGTCACAAACAGAGTTACACACACAGAGTCATGCACACAGACACGCATGCACAGTTATGCACAGAAATTCAAGTAGAGATGCACACAGAGGTATACACAGCGAGTAACACACACTGATACACATATAGAGACACACAGCAAGTAACACACACAGAGGCACACACAGTGTAACACACACAGAAACACGCAGAGAGTCATGCACACAGATGTGCACACAGACACACAAACCGAGTCTCACATACAGATACACAAATAGATGCACACACAGGCAAGGGCAGGCACACACACAGATACACAGACATATGCACACGGAGTGAAACACAGGGAAACGCACACAATGCACACACAGAGTCATGCATACAGGTGCACACACAGGTACACACACACACAGACAGTCATGCACACAAAACACACATTACATGTACAAAGACACACAAAGCCATGCACGCAGTTACTTGTACAGAGTGAAGCACACAGCAACACAGAGTCACACACACAGATACACACAGACACAGGCACAGACTCACACACTAGTAACATGCACAGAATCATGTATACAGAGACGCACACAGCGTTTCACGCATAGAGATACACAAAGTCACGCAGTGTCATGTAGACTGGTACACATACAGAATCACACACATGGACAAATACACAGAGTCACACACATGGATACACTGGCAGACATACACAATCAGTCATACACACAGATACACAAAGTCAAGCACACAGAAACACACTGACTCACACACACATAGACAACATAAGCAGACACACACACTGAGTCACAAACAGAAACGCACAAACATACAGAGTCTCACACACACAGAGGCACACGAGTCACACAGTAATTAACACAGAGATGCACATATAGAGTCATGCACACAGAAACAGATACTTGCATATACAAATATATACACAAACACACACACCGAGTCTTACACACACAGAGATGCACCTACAGAGTCACACACACAGGAACACACATAGGCATGCACGCACAGGCACATGCAGAGACACAAGCGGATACACACAGAGTCATACACCGAGACATGCACACAGATGCACACACAGATACACACACAGTCATTCACAAGAAAAGACACATGGTCATGTACACAGAAGCACACACAGACTCATACACGCACAGTGTCATGTATAGAGTCATGTGCACCGATACACGCACACACACGCACTTAGAGAGTCACACACACGGACAGACACGCAGAGTCACCCACATGAATGCACAGACAGACACACACCGAGTCTTGTACAGAGACATGTACACAGGTACACGCACACAGAGTCACACACATGGACATACATACAACTTCACGCACATGGGTACACAGGCAGACATGAACATTGAGTCACGCACATCCGCACACAAAGGTAGGCACACAGAAGTACACAGAGTCACACACATGTGCAAACACACACAATTACATACATAGATACAAACACACACTCTGAGTCATGCACAGATACACAGATACACTCACAGTGTCACAGACATACAGACACACAGAGAAACATACAACAATGAACACACAGACAAACACACACACATACAGCCAGCCACATGCACAGACATACACGCAGAGTCACACACATGAATACGCAAGCAGGTAGACACAGAGACACGCACACAGAAACACACATGATCAAACAAATACAGATACACACGCAGATACACAGACTGAGTCACACACAGGTACACGCAGGCACGCACACAGAGTCACACATACGGAAACATAGAGTCACACACGCAGATGCAAAACTGAAGCACAGTCACACGCAGATTCACACACACACAGACTTGTAACTGCAGACACGCATAGACACGAACACAGAAACACACACAATCGCATACATAGATAAACACACAGAATCACGCACAGAGTCATGCACATAGACACGCATGCACAATTATGCACAGAAATACACATAGAGATGCACATACAGAGTTGCACAGCAAGTAACATACACAGGTATACACACAGTGCCATGCACAAATAAACACACAGAGTCATGGTACACAGATAATAACACAGACACACACAATGAGGCACACACGCAGATACCTATAATCACGCACAGAGTTACACATGGACTAACTCACACAGAGTCGCTCACTGAGTCATGTACACGAAAGCACACACAGTCTTGTACATAAAAAACATACATACTCATACACACAGGTGCACACAAGCATGCAATACACAGAGAGAGTCATGAACAGAGTCCTCCACATAAAATCACACGCAGAGTCACACGCACGGACACACACATAAAGTCATATGCATAGAACACAGGCAGACACACACAGAGTCACGCACACACAAACACAGACAGAGTTTCACAAACGATCAAACACATACAGTCAAACATGGATACACTCGCAAATGCACACATTGAGTCATGTTCTATATATAAACACACACACAAACACACACACACGGTGTCACACACTGAGAGACATGCATAAAATCACGCATGAGATGCACACATAGACACACAAGCACAGTCACGCTCAGGTTCACACAGGCACACAAGACACATATGCAGTTGCACACACAGACGGACACACATGCAGAGTCCTGTACACAAAAACAAACACTACGTGTACACAGAAATGCATACATACTCATGCACAGTGTAGCACACAGAAACAGAGTCATGCACACAGGTACACGCAGACACATGTGCAGTCATACACACAGAGCAATGTAAACAGGTTGTCACACAGACAGAAACACACACACAGAGGTACGCACCCGGACACACACACAAAGTCACACACATAGATATATAGGCAGACATGCGCAGTGTGTCATACACACAGACACACAGAGTCAAGGACAGTAACACACACATAGTCACACACAAATACACCCAGTAACACACACAGAAAAAAATCACAGAGACACCCACACAGATGCACACACAGACATGTAAACACAGTCACGTGCAGATTTACACAGAGTCATGCACACAGATGCACACACAGTCATGTACACAGTCACGTACACGCCAAGTCACAAACAGATACACACAGAGTAATGCACGCAGACACACATGCACAGTTATGCACAGAAATAGACATTGAGATGCACATACAAAGTTGCACACATAGGTGCACACACAGAAATACACAGCAAGTAACACACACAGATACTCTCACAGTGGGACATAGTCGCCCACACAGGAATACACGCAGACACGCACCCAGTCATGCACACAGATGAACACACAGACTCACACAAAATCACATGCACAGATACATACAAAGAGTCACGTGCACAGATACGTATGCACATACCTACACGAAGTCGCATCCACAGAGGCATGCACAGATACACACACAGAGCTGTGCACACAGAGTCACTCAAACACATGCACACAAAGAGTCACACATGCAGCACACACAGGCACATACAGACACACACAGATGCGTACAGAGGCAAGGACACAGATTCTTGCACACTAAAGCACACACAGAGTCATGGACACGAAAACACACTCTACATGTGCACAAAACCACACACAGACGGATGCACACAGATACACACATAAAGTCAAGCACACAGAATCACAGAGTCACACACACAGATGCACAGAATTGCACATGGCATCACGTACAAGATGAACACACCGAGTCACACAAACTGATGCCAAATAAGTGCGAACACAGATGCAAATACAAACGCACAAGCACAGTCATGTGCAGACATATACGGACACACACTGAGTCACACACATGGATACGCAGGCAGACGTACACAATGAGTCAGTTATACAGACGCACAAAAACACACAGGAGTCACACACACGGAAAAAAACACACAGTTACACACACAGTAGTTAAAACACAGATACACACACAGTGCATTGCATGCAGAAAAACACAGAGTCACGTCCACAGATATGCACACAGATACACAAACTGTGTCACACACAGAGATACATATAGTTACTCACAGAGTCACACACAAGGTGTCATTCACACAGATGCACATGCACAGTATCACACACACACACAAGGGTACACATAGACCCGCACACCCAGGCACATGCAGATGCACACGCAGATAAACACAGAAACATATAGAGCCTCATGCACACAGAGTCACGCACAGAGTCATGTGCACAGATTCACACGCAGAGTCACACACACCACCAAAAACACTCGGAGCCACACATATTTATACACACACACACACTGAGTCACACATAAATGCAAACAGACATGCACGCAGAGTTGCACACACATAGATTTATGAATGCAGATGCACACGCAAACACAAGAACAGTCACGCAAAGATTCACACAGATACACACAGAGTCACACACACAGAGATACACACAGGCAGTCACACAGACACAAGCAGTCACATACAGAGAAACATACACCGATTCACGCACACAGACTCATATCCACAGCTATGCACAGAAATACATGTACAGACACATATAGAGTCACACACATAGATGCACACATAAATGTAGTGCAAGTAACATGCACAAATACATACAGTGTCATGCACACAGAAACAGTCAGAGTCATGTACACAGATAATCACACAGACACACACGCACCAAGTCACACACATAGATTCACATATTCTGGCACAGAGTACACACAGACACACGCACACAGAGTCATGTACTCAAAAGCACACACATGCATGTGCATACACACATACACAGACAGAGCACACACAGTGCACACACACAGAGTCACACACAGAAGACAGGCAGAAATACATAGAGTCACATACAGAGGCACACGCAGACACGCACACAATATACACAGATACACTTACCGTGTCACACACACAAAGTGATGCACAGAGTCACGCATGTAGACACACATACACAGTAATGCACAGAAATACTCATAGAAACGCGCACACAGAGTTGCACATACTGATGCACACACAGAAATACACAGCCAGTAACACATAGATGCACACATTGAATTACGCACATAGAAAAACACAGAAACACACAGAAGTAACACACAAATACTCATACAGTGTCACTCACACAGATATGTACACAGACACACACACACACATTCACATACAGATACACATAGTCTCCCACAGTGTCACACACAGAGACGTGCACACAGTCATTCAAACACATACACACACAGAGTCACACATACAGCACACACAGGCACATGCACACACACAGATGCATGCTTACAGAGACACGCACACAGATGCACACAGGTGCACATGCAGAGACTAGTACACGAAAACACTCTACATGTATGCAAAAACACACACAGAGCGATGCACACAGATACATGCACAGAGTCAAGCACATAGAAACACAGACACACGCAAACACAGACACATGCTCAGAGTCACACACAGGCACACACACAGAACCATGTACACAGGGACACACACAGTGAGTCACACACCAATGCACACACCGAGTGATGCACAGAGTCATGTACACAGAGACACACACACAGAGTCACACTCATGGACAAACACACAAAGTCACGCGTACAGATTCACAGACAGACATGCATACTGAGTCACACACATAGGGATACAAAGTCACACACATACGCACACAGAGTCACGCACAGAGTCATGTGCACAGATACACACACAGAGTCACACACACGACCAAAAACACTCGGAGCCACACATATGTATACACACGCACACGCACACACTGAGTCACACACAAATACACACAGACATGCACGCAGAGTCGCACACACACAGAAACATACACAGATCCATGAATGCAGATGCACACGCAAACACAAGCACACTCACGCAAATATTCACACAGATACACACAGAGTCACGCACACATAGACACACACAGAAATACACACAGGGTAACACACACTGACAAACACACACATAGATACAGACACAGACACACACTCTGAGTCATATACAAAGACACGCAGACACACACACACAGTGTCACAGACACAGAGACACACAAAGAAACACACAGCAATTAACATATGTACACACACACACACAGATATACACAGAGCCACAAACATGGACATACACACAGTCACCTACATGAATACACAAGCATATAGACACAGCGTCTTGCACACAGAAACACACACACAATCAATCCATGATCAAGCACACACAGTCGCACAAACGGATGCACATGCACTAAATTGCGCTCAGGTACACACAGACATGCACACAGAGTCTCTCACACACAGAAACATGTACACAGATGCACACGTAAAACACAAGCATGGTCTCGCACAGACACACACAGAATCACGCACACACAGATACACAAAGGCACGCACACAGATACACACAAAGAGTCAAACACATAGACGCATGCACCACTATGCACAGAAATACATGTACAGACACACCCAGAGTTGCACACGTAGATGTGCACAGAAATGCACAGCAAGTAACACAAAGATATACACAGTGTCATGCACAAATATATAGACAGTTACATACACAAATTATCACACAGACATACACAATGAGGCACACACATAGGTGCACACGATCACGCACAAAATAACACACAGAAACATGCACACTCAGAGTGGAGCATGCAATGCACACACAGAGTCACGCATGGAGTCAAGCACACAGATGCACACACAGACACAGAAGCACAGTTACGCACAGGTTCTCACAGACACGCACAGAGACACACATACAGAAGTACACACAGAATCACACACTTGGACAAACACACACAGTCATACCCAGATGCACACAGACACACACACAGAGTCACACACGCAAAGACACACCGAAACACACAGCGTTTAACATACACAGATACACACACAGTGTCACGTCTACAGAAACGCATACAGAGTCACGTAAACAGATATGCATACACACACACACACCGAGTCATACACACAGAAACACATAGTCCCGCACAGTCACACACAGACACGCACACTGATGCACACACAGAGTCAAACAAACAGGTATACTCATAGACACGCACACACAAACACATGCAGACGCACACGCGGATGCACACACAGATACACTCACAGACACATACACACGGAGTTATGCACACAGGAGTTATGTGTGACACACACAGATATATGCACACGAAAACACACACAGTCGTGTACAAAGGAACACATACAGACTATTGCATACGGTTACACACACGACTCACGCACACAATACGCACCGAGTCACGCACATGGATACACACGCTGGCACACACAGAGTCAAACATGCAGAGTCAAACACATCTATACACATGCAGAAACACAAACACACAGATTCACACACAGATGCACACACGGACATGCAAGCACAATCACGCACAGATTCACACAGACACACACAGAGTCATGCAAACAGGTACACACGACAAGTCACCAACAGAGATATGCACCCAGAGTCATGCACACAGAGATGCATGCACAGTTAGGCAGAGAAGTAGACATACAGATGCACACACAAAGTTGCACACATAGATGCACTCAGAGAAATATACAGCAAATAACACACGCAGATACTCTCACAGGGCCACACACAGAGAAACACACAGAGTCCTACACAGGTATACAGGCACACACCCAGTCACACACACAGATACACATAGTTATGCACACAGATGAACACACAGACTCACGCAAAGTCACGCGCACAGAGTTGCATACAAAGATACGTATGGAGGTACACGCACAATCCACAGAGACATACATAGATCCACACACAGAGTCGTGCACACAGATATACAAAGTTACACATGGCATCATGCACACAGAAGAACACACCGAGTCACATAAACTGATCCACAAACAGAGGTGCGGAGACAGATGCACACACAAATGTACAAGCATAGTCATGCGTAGATGCACACAGACACACACAGAGTCACGCACATGGATACGCAGGCAGGCATACACAATGAGTCACCTACACAGACACACAGAGTCAAGCACACAGAAACACACACGGAGTCACACACGCAGACAAACACACACAGTCACACACAGCAATTAACACACACATAGATGCGTACACATTGTGCCACATACGCAGAAAAACACTGAGTCACGTACACAGATATGCACACAGATACATACACTGTGTCACACACACAGATACATATAGTCATGCACAGAATCACACACAATGTCACTCAAACAGATGCACATACAGCGTCTCTCTCTCACACACACAGGGACACACATAAACCCGCACACCCAGGCACATGCAGACACACATGCAGATGCACACTGTGACAGACACACAGACTCATGTACACAGAGTCACACACAGAGACACGCAAACAGGCGTACACACAGAGCAATGCACACACAGATACACACAGAGTCATTTACATGAAAACGCACACAGTCACGTACACAGAAACACACACAGACTAATGTACACACATACACACACAGTGTCACGCATGCAATAATCACAGAGTCACGCCCAGTGTCATGCACACAGTTACACACACAGAGTCACACACACGGATACAGATACAGAGTCACACACAAGATGAAACACACGCAATCACACGCATGGATAAACACACAGACACACATATGTTGTCACATATACTGAGAGACACAGCAATTAACTCACAGAAATACATAGAGAGTCACGTCCACAAATATTCACACAGACCCACACAACGAGTCACACACACAGATATGTATAGTCACGTGCAGAGCCACACAAAGAAACACAGAGTCACACACACAGATAACACACATAGATACGCACACACAGGCGCATGCAGATACATGCAGACATACACAGAGACACACATACTGACACATTCACACAGAGGCACACACAGAGACATGCACACAAATGCACACACTGAGTCATGCACGCAGGTGCACGCACAGATACACACATAGAGTCATGTACATGAAAACACACACAGACTCATGCACACAGGTACACACACAGAGTCATGTGCACAGATACACGCAGAGTCACAGACACGACCAAACATACTCAGTCACACATATGGATACATATACAGACACACACACTGAATCATGCACAGATACACACAGATGCACACGCATAGTCACACACACAGAATCATGCAGTGTCACACACGCAGATGTAGACGCAGACACGCAAGCATAGTTATGCACGCAGATACATACACAGACACACAGAGTACACAATCAGGGGCACACGCAGATATACATACTTGGTGTATGCACATATATACACCAAGTCACACACAGATACCTACATAGAGTCATGCACAGAGTCAGGCACACAGACTCGCATGCACACTTATGCACAGGGATACAAATAGAGATGCACACACTGAGATGCACACACATAGATGCACACACAGCAATACACAGCAAGTAGCACACACAGAAAACACACAGAGCCATGCACACAGGAACACACAGAGAGTCACGCACACAAGTATACACGCAGATGCACACACCCGGTCACAGACACAGATGCACATAGTCATGCACACAGATGAACACACAGTCACGAGAGTCACGCACATAGATAGACAAACAGAGTTAAGGAAAAAGATACACACACAGAGTCATATATACAGATAACTATGCAGATACACTCACAAAATCACATCCACAGAGACATACACAGAGACATACGCCAAGTTGCACACGTAGATATACAGTGTTACACATGTGATCATGCACCAAAATGAGCACATAGCATCACACAAACAGATACACAGAGTTGCAGAAACAGATGTACGCACAGATACACAAGAACAGTCATACGCAGATACACACAGAAACATACAGAATCACACACACACTTACACTGAGACACGCACACCGATACATGTACAGAGACTCACACCATCCCATTATCTGTCACTGACTGCTCTATTAAATATATAACAGACTCGGTTTTGAATAAAGATTAACAGAAAGGCACCGTAGACATCTGGTGAAGAGAATTCTACTCAAAATGCCGTTTTTGAACTTCTCATCATCTCTCATATCGAGTCATATACCATGGGAGTAGACCCTTTCGTTGCACGTATCCACACTGACCATAAATACTAATCTGATCCAGTCCATTTAGCAACATATGGCGGTTACCCCTATAAACCCTTCCCATTCATACACCCATTTATATGCCTTTCAAATGTTGCAATTGTCCCGACCTCCACCACTTCCTCTGACAGATCACTTCATGCATACACCATACTGTGCGTGAAGAAGTTGCCCCTAAGATAACTGTTAAACCTTTCCCCTCACAACGTCATTCTTTGCCTGTCTTTGTGGACTCCTGTGGGGAAAAGGCCTTGGCTATCCATACTATCCATACCTCCCCTTTATGTGAAACCCTCCAGCCCTGACAATGTCCTTGTAGATTTTTTCTGCAGTCTCTCATGTTCCACAACATCCTTTCCATAGCAGAATGAACCAAATGAAATACAGTATTCTAAATGTGTCCTCGCCAACATCCTGTCCAAATGCAACATGACCTCCCAACTTCCATACTTAATGCACTGACCAATAAAAGCAAGCATGCCAAATGACTCCTCCAGCAGCCTGTCTGCCTGCGACTCCACCTTTAAGGAAGAATAAGCCTGCATCCTTTTTTTTCAACAACACTTCGCAGGCTCCACCATTCACAGGATAATCCTGCCCTGCTTCACCTTTCCAAAATGCAACATCTCACATTTATCTAAATCAAACTGATCTGCAACTCCATGGCCCATTGGCCCATCTGATCAAGGTCCTATTGTACGCTGAGGTAACAACATAGAATATTACATGAATACACCACCGTACAGAATTGGCGACCCTCGATGTTGTGCCGGACTTTTATCCCATTTTAAGATCGAACTAACCTACATTCCCTTCAGTGTACCAACTTCCATGTGCCTATCCAAGAATTACTTAAACGTACCTAATGTGCTTGTCTCTACTAGCACTTTTGCAGTACATCCCACGCATCCTAGAATCTCTGAATAAAAAATACTACCTCTGACATCTCCCCTCAACCTCCGCCAGTTACCGTAAAATTTTGCCCCTTCATGATAGATATTTCCACCATGGGAAAAGTCTCTGGCTATACACTCGATATATGCCTCTCAATACCTTGTACCCCTCTATCAAGTCACTTCTCATCTTTCTTTAATCCACTGAGAAAAGTCCTAGCTCCCTCAATCTTTCTTCATAAGACATGCCCTCCATTCCAGGCAGCATCCTAATAAATCTCCTCTGCACCTTATGTAAAGTGTCCACAACTTTCCTATTTGATGCGAGCAGAACTGCACACAATATTCCAAGTGTGATCTTCTTCACTGTCCATTACAGCATCTATTTTGATGTCATCTGCGTACATGCTAATTATGAGGATATTTACATCCAAATGATTTCCATTAATGGTGAAAATCAGTGGACACAACACTGATCATTAAGGCACTTTGCTGGTGATACGCCTCCAGTATGAAAAGCAATCCAATAACTCAACACTCTACCTCCGACATACAATTCCATTTTGTAGTCAATTGGCTCGCTCACCTTGGATCCATTTATGAACTAAATTTACTAACTTGACTGCCATGTTAGAATCTTGTCGAATGCTTTGCTGAGCTCTATATGAATAACGCTCCCACACTGCTTTCATCAATCTTCTTTGTTACCTCATCGAAACACCCAATCAAGATCTTGAGACACCGCTTCCCTAATCAATCATTGCATTTCCAAATACATGTATATCCAACTCCTCAGGATCCCCGTCAACAACTTATGCACCACTGATGTCAGGCTCACCAGGCCATAGCTCACTGCTGTTCGGGTTGCTATATGTTTTTTAGTCCCTTTCCACCGCTGGACAAAGCAAATGTCAAATATAACCAAGTGATGATAAGACGAATAATATAGGGCTCAGACTGAGACAAGGTCAAGAGTGTGGTGCTGGAAAAGCACAGTAGGTCAGAAAGCATCCGTGAAGCAGAGAATCAATGTTTCACGCATAACCCCTTCCTGATGAAGGGCTTATGCACGAAACGTCGATTCTCCTGCCCCTCGAATACTGCCTGAACTGCTGTGCTTCGCTGGCACCACTCTAGCATATGCATTCCTCACTTCCTCATGGTTGATTTTATCCTTTCAGTCTGAGTCAAGGTCAGTGTTAGAAACAAATCAGGCAGGTACCTTTATTCTACTAAAATTAGCAAGTGTTTGACTAAAACAAAGTTACTTAAACTATGATGGAAAATGAATCACCAACAGTTTGGATACTGTTGGATACATTTCTAAAAATGCAGATACATCATATGTTTGATGACAAATTAAAAAAAAAATCTCTGCGGAGTGATAACTTGAAAGAACTTTGGCCAAATATTAGGTAAAGTCAAGATTAAATGAAAAATGACAGATTTCCGAAATGCTATTCAATGTATGAAGTCATTCTGCTCTTACAAACTGCTAGCAATGGGATTTCTTCCTGGAACAGTTGGGTTTGTCTGAATTCCCTTTGCATCAGGCAGTCGGGAGATTGCAATGAATACTCATAAGGAACCCTCCATGAGTTGTAAAGATAACTGAGGGGTTTACAGCTCACACACATTGCTGGGAGGAGGAACATTGAAAGAGAGAGGGAACAATAGGCCGTTCCTTCTCAGGAAGGTTAAATTTTCTCCTTCTCTGAGTTGGATCGCACAATAATGCTATCCGAACCTAAACTGGACCATGTGAGGTCTCTTTGAACAATATCCGACCTTTAGGACTCCATCACATTCACTGCACCGTGTTGGTGAATCATTGATGGTGTTGCACCAGAGCCATTTCCTTCGCAAAAAATAGTCTTACTTGACTTGAAGGTTTGTTACATGTGCCAAAATAATTTAAAAATAAACGATTAAAATGTTCACAATATTGTGGATACCATGAATGTGACTTATTCTTAAATTACTTCCCCACATTTATTGTCCCATCAAAGAATACCATTAGATATTCACCAGCTGCACTCTCCTCGAGACCTTATGCGTTCAATAAAAACATCTCTCATTCTCAGGCATAAACAGTTAATCCTTTATAGCACAATGTCTTCCTCCCAAGACTAAGTAAAGCGAAACATCTTTGAAAAGTTTTAAGCTCAACTGTGTTCTTTGTTTCAGTTTAGGGGATCAAAACTGCATAGAATACATCACATGTGGCCTCAGCAATACCTTGTAAAGAGGCTGTAAAACATCGCTTAGATCATACCCAGTAGGTTTTTCAAGAAACAGTATCATTCTGTTTATCCTCAAAATCACTTTGTTCTTCTGCAGACTAACTTAATGTGATTCACGAACCAGGATAAGAAATCCCTCTGTACCACCGAGTTCTGCGATCTCCCTCAAGTTATATAATTCACTGCTATTTTATCCTTTCCCCATAACACAATATTCGGTTCTCCCACACTGTGCTGCTTTCTTAAGAAAGGCTTGCTCACTAATTTCCCCTGGCTGTATCCCATTACAGGCACTCTGTCTCTACTTATCATCTTATTTAAGGATTATCCTGTTTTATTTGCAAATTGAGCCCCAAATCATTCAGCCGCTTCATGCAACACATTAATAGAGATTGTAAACAGTTGATCATATCACACTGATCGCCGAGGAATCCCACTAGTTACAGCTTTCCAACCTGAAAATAAGAAATTATCTTGACTCTGTAGAGTCTGTTAGCTGATAAGGACTCCCCTGTTCCTGTCTAGCAGCCGAGAAAGTTTGCATGGCCTCCTCCTGTGCTATGTAATGTACTGAATGACTGTATTCTATTCCTGTCTAACTACATAGTTGAGAGTGAGGTCTGCAGATGCTAGAAGTCAGACTCAAAGTGTTTGGTGCTGGAAAAGCACAGCCGATCAGACAGCATTCGAGGATCAGGAGAATCAATGCTTCAAGCAGAATCTCAATTTCTGATGAAGAGTTCATGCTCGAAACACCGACTCGTCTGCTCTGCAGATGCTGTCTGACCGGCTGTGGTTTTGAAAAACCATATTTTTAAACTATGTAATTGACCAGAATCATCTGCCCCTGTCTCACTATAACGATCCTTACTGGCTACATGGGATAGTCCTGTCCTTCCATAACAGCCTCAAGGAGTGCAGTGAGAGAAACACACACGGGGTAGGAGCAGCAAATGGCCATTCGGCCCCGAGAGGCTTCTGTTCAATTTAGAAAATCATGGTGGGCCTGACTGTAGCTGAATAAGGCTTTCTTGGCTTTACCAAATAAACATTGACCCTCCCATCCATCAAAGGTCAGTTGAGCTTAGTAGAAAGTGAGGACTGCAGATGTTGGAGAACAGAGTCGAGTGTGCGGTGCTGGAAAAGCACAGCCAGATCAGGCAGCATCTGAGGAGCAGAAGAATCCACGTTTTGGCATAAGCCCTTCATCAGGCCTTCAATGTCAATTGAGATCAGTCTTGTATATTCTCAATAACACAGTCTTCACTGTACCCTGGGCATGAGGACGCCACAGACAGTCCAACACGAAGGAGAAAGAATTATATTTATCTCAATCTTAAAGGGGAGACCACTAAATTTTAAAGGGTGATAGCTTCACAGAAAGTCATCTCCCTGTTTGAGAAAAAAAGGGCACAGCGAATCTGTGGGCGGCACAGTGGCATAGTGGTTAGCACTGCTGCCTCACAGCGCCAGAGACCCGGGTCAATTCCCGCCTCAGGCGACTCTCTGTGTTGAGCTTGCACATTCTCCCCGTGTCTGCGTGGGTTTCCTCCGGGTGCTCCGGTTTCCTCCCACAATCCAAAAATGTGCAGTAATGTATTTATCAAACTCAGCCTCCACTGCTCTCTTGGAAAGACATTTCTGATACCGTTCAGCCATGGACAATAAGAAATTGAAGCGGAATTCGTCCATTTCGCCCATCGAATCTACCCTGCTTTTTGATCATGGCTAATATGTATGTCAATACAATTCTCCTGTCATCGCACTGTAAGGTTAATCAACTTATTAATTCAAAACTTACTTACACCTGTGTAAAAATACACTATTGTGTCAGTGCCCCTGAATGTGCGTCTGTGTGTGTGTCTTGTGTTTTTCTGCTTAATGGCAGGAGACACGGGTGGTCGTGGTCCCAGTGGTCGTTATTCGGACTGGGGACCTGTGAGCAGCGTTATTGGTCCCGAATCTGCTTTTGTTTGTCATTTATATCAATGGTTTAGATGAAAATACAGATGACATGATTAGCAAATTTGCAGGTGACACCAAGGTTGGCTGCATAGTGGTCAGTGAAAAAGGTTATCCAAAATTACAAAGAGATCGTGATCAATTAGATCAAGATGTCACAGAACTATACAGCATGGAAAAAGACCTTCGACTGTATAATCCTTCAGTCCAACTCATACACGCAGACCATGTATCCTAAATTAACGTCGTCCCATTTACCAACATTTGGCCCATTTCTCTCAAAACCATTCCGATTCATATGCGAATCCAGATGCCTTTCAAAAGTCGTAATCATAACAGTCTCTACCACTTCCGCTGGCAGTTCGTTCAATACACGCACCATCCCGTGTACAAAAATTTGCAAATCAGGCCCCTTTCGAATCTTTCCCCTCTCATCATTAACCGATGTCCTCTAGTTTTGATTACCCTTGCAAGACATTGTCTATTCACCCTATCCATACGCCTTGTGATTTTATAAATTTGTACAAATTGCAATTTTGACTCCAATCAATACGAATTACTGTGCTTTCCGTCATCCTGGGCCTACATTTTGTAACTCAATACTGTCATCTCTTCCTTCTAGATCAAGTCATCATTCTATAATCCTTCAAATTAATCATTTGAGACAGATTATGAAACACTTCTGTAGAGTTTAAACCTAAATGGGAGAAAGTGTGGACTGCAGATGCTGGAGATCAGAGCTTAAAAATGTGTTCCTGGAAAAGCGCAGCAGGTCAGGCAGCATCAAAGGAGCAGGATAATCGACGTTTCGGACATAAGCCCTTCTTCAGGGCTTATGCCCGAAACGTCAATTCTCCTGCTCCTTTGATGCTGCCTGACCTGCTGCGTTTTTCCAGCAACGCATTTTTAAGTTTAAATCTAAATGTTTGTGTTCAGAGATAGGGACACTACTAATACACAGCAATGAACCCTGAAGGTGCAACATTATTCTCCTCTGTGTTTGTTCATCAACCTGTTCTGACATGGGTGCTACCCACTACAAAAGAGTGAAACCATGATCATCTTTTGGGTGACGTTTTAACTGCAAGGTTTTGGCTCAGTATTGATTTGTAAAAATCTCATTAACTTTACAGAAATATAACGGGAACTATTTTTAATTGTTAAACAGATGTGAGATATTTGTCTCGACTGTAGAATGTTGATTAGGTTATCTACAGTGTGGAAACAGACGATTCGGCAAGACAATACCACACTGACCCTCCAGAGAGTAACCTACCCAGACCCATTTGCCTCTGTCTAATGCACCTAACACGATGAGCATTTTTGCATAACTAATTGGGGGAGGAAACCGGAGCACCGAGAGGAAATCCAGTCAGACACATGGAGACTGTACAAACTCCACACTGACAGTCACCTGAGGTGGTATGTGAATCCAGGTCCCTGGCACTGTGTTGCAGCAGTGCTAATCACTGAGCCACCGTGCTACCCATGTTGAGTACCCATGTTGTGTCCTGTCTTTGAGATATACTATTAACATTAATAATTGCTTGGTTATAATGTCCAGCTCAAATGGCTATTATCTGTAGTTTGCCATATGAGGGAAATGAATCATGCAGACACACTCTGCGCTGTGAATCATCTCGAATAGATATTATTACTGAACATCAGAGACAATGTTTCCTGCATCTAATGTATGACTGCCATCAGCCTAAAACTATTAAGTGATACAAAGCAACTGATTAATTTTCAACCTCTGCTCACTAGTACCTGAGTCGGCAGTGCAACCCTCCGCCCTCCCCCTGCATGCACAAGGCTAAACAAACGCAGCTTTTTGTGAAAATCAAGGCCGGAAAGTGTGTATCTCCTGGAGAGCTTTTCAAAACTGAAGGGGTCGTGTATTTGGGGGCAGGATTGGGGGGAGGGGGGAGGGGAGCAGTAATATCTCTGGAGTTTAATTTGCATAATGCAATGCATTGCAGTTTGGTTAAACAAACAAGAGGAGGATTAATAGGAGGATTAAATCTTAGGCCATTGATAGTGTTGTGGAACGGAAATCAAGCACCGACGTATTGATGCTTAAACCCCTACACATCGGTGGTTAAAAAGGTGTTTGACATGTTTGCCTTCATTGCTCAGACCGTTGTGTACAGGGGTTGGAAAATTATGTTGATGTTGTACAGGACGTTGACTTCTGGAATATTGCCAATTCCTTTGCCTCCGCCGCATCTGCTCCCAGGAGGACCAATTCCTCTACCGAACAACACAAATGGCCTCCTTCTTCAAAGACCACAATTTCCCCACCGATGTGGTCAACGATGCTCTCCACTGCATCTCCTCCACTTCCCGCACCTCCGCCCTTGAACCTCGCCCCTCCAATTGCCACCAGGACAGAATCCCACTGGTCCTCACCTTCCACCCCACCAACCTCCGGATACATCGTATCATCCTCCGTCATTTCTGCCACCTCCAGACAGACCCCACCACCAGGGATATATTTCC
>NC_057735.1:51149005-51161865 GCF_004010195.1 Chiloscyllium plagiosum
ACACGGGATGAATGTAGATTTCTCCAGCTTCCTCATTTCCCTTCCCCCCACCTTATCTCAGTCCCAACCCCCGGTTTCAGCACCGCCCTCTTGACCTGCAATCTTTTTCCCGACCTCTCCACCCCCACCCCCTCTCCGGTCTATCACCCTCACTCTCACCTCCTTCCACCTATCGTATTCACAGCACCCCTCCCCCAAATCCCCTTCCCCTACCTTTTATCTCAGCCTGTTTGGCACACCAGCCTCATTCTTGAAGAAGGGCTTATGCCCGAAACATCGATTCTCCTGCTCCTCGGATGCTGCCTGGCCTTCTGTGTTTTTCCAGCGTCACATTTTTCAACTCTGGTCTCCAGCATCTGCAGTCCTCTTTCCCCTTCTGGAATACTGCGTCCATTTCTCGTTGTCCTTTTATAAGGAAGATATTATCAAGCTGGGTAAGAAAAGGTTTGCCAGGATTTTGCCAGGAATAGAGTGGTTCAGTTTTAAAGACAAATTGGAGAGGCTGGGACATTTTACACTGGAGGGGAGGAGGTTAGGTGTGACCATATGTAAGTTTCTAAAGTAATGAGGAGGATAAATAAGGTGAATGGTATATTTACTTTGCACAGGATGAGGGATTTCAAGACCAGGTGGATATTTTTAAGGTCAGAGGAGAAACATTTAAAGAAAGACATGGGGCATTATTTACTTTGCGGGTGATTCGTGTGTGGAATGAAATTCCAGAGGAAGTGGAGGATGTGGGAGTAGTTACCATGCTCAAAAGACATTTCAACAAATACGTAAATAGGAGATCGTTTGGAAAAATCTGAGCCAAGTGCAGAAAGGTGGGACTCGTTTAGTTTGGGATTATGGTCAGCATGGACTAGTTGAACTGAAGGGTCTGTTTCTATGCTGTATCAATCTGTGTGTCTGTGTGTCTATGTATAGATCTGCACATTTATGTCTGCGTGTGTGTGTGCATGTGCACGCATACACCCGCGCATGTTATATGCACTTCTGTATTTATGTTTGTATCTCTGTGTGTGTATCTCCCTGGAACAGATGCTCGTTTGGTTTGGGAGTGAATCACTGAAATGGGCGTCGAACGTCTATCCCTCTCCCTATGGTTGTCTTTCTTTTCTTTAACATGATACAATGCCACATCCTGCTGGTCTGTTTTAGGGCTTTTCAAACATTGCTCACATGTCAGATGCTCGGAAGGGTAAGACACTAAGCATTGCACGTTACAGAAAGTGCAATAAAACTCATCTCACCTCCATACAAAATGGCTGGCTTAGAGTAGCTTGGATACAATTGCAATGGAAACAATTTTTAACGTGTACACTGTGTGAGGAATATGCCCAAAAACAAATGATTTCCACATTGCAGAGAGAGCACATGAACAGCACCCCTCATGAGGGGTGTTGGGGATGGGGCTGCATACGTGTGTGGGGTGTGTGCGTGTTTATGTGTATGAGAGAGAGGCGGAGTGTGTGCATCTATGTGTGCGTGTGTGTGACAGAGAGACGGAGAGATAGAATAGGTATGCATTTGCTTGTGTGTGCGTGCGCGCACGTGTGTCTGTGTCTGTGTGTTGATCGTGCTGTCAGTTTAGATGGTGCTAAGAGCTGCTGCCCACCCACCCCTCTCCTGCCCAGACTGAATCCCTGATGCTTGTTATCTCCCGCTGCCAACTGTACAGGCACCTAGTGAGGCCAGCAAAGATTACCAACAACAGAAAGTTCAGCAGGTCTGGCGCATTTGTGGGGAGAAATGAAATCTTACGCTTCGGGTCAAGTGAACCTTCCTCAGAACGCATGTCATGGAATATTTTCAACACTACAGAGACTGACATAGATACACACAGATACACAGACGCAAATACAGAGACATCTAGACACTCACTCAGGCACCGACATTAATACAGATAAGTGGAGTCTGTAAGTATTTGCCTTGCTCCATGGCCAACTTGTCAATGTTTCACTCACTCTGATGTGTGTCAAGATTTCAGTCTGCCCGTGGGAGTACATCAGTCTTGCGTTTGCTTACACTAGTGAATGTATCAGCAAATCTGTGTGAAGTCTGAATCCGTGATAACCTGAATGCATGTAGTTACCATTGTAAAATGTGTTGAGGTCTGTGTGGAACACAAACAAGACAGTGACAAGTTGGTGTCGAGAGTGTGGTGCTGGAAAAGCACAGCCAGTCAGGCAGCATCTGAAGAGCAGGAGAATCAATGTTTCGGGAATAAACCTTTCCTCAGGAATGAAGTTTATGTGCCGGGGGCTGAGAGGTAAGTGGTAGGGAGGTGGGGCTGGGGAGGAGTCGCTGAGAATGCAGTAGGTAGATGAAGTTGGGGGATGATTCGGAGATGCCGGTGTTGGACTATGGTGTACAAAGTTAAAAATCACACAACACCAGGTTATAGTCCAACAGATTTAATTCGAAGCGTCGCTCCGAAAGCTAGTGTGCTTCCAATTAAACCTGTTGGACTATAACCTGATGTTGTGTGATTTTTAACAAAGTTGCGGGAGAATGTGAAAGGTCGATGAACTGTCTCAAAGAAAAGGACAAAGAGATACGACTGAGGGTAAACAGCTCAGCAGCAGCTGACGCCACACTTTAAAACAAATGGTTAAAAGAATGACTGGCGGCACTGTGTGAAATATTCCACAACACTCTGGATTGTAGGAGTGTTCCAGTGAAATCGGAGAACCTCCAATCTGACATTTGTCTTGAAGAAGGGATCGGCACAGAAAGCATGAACCGACAGACCATTTAGCCTGACAATTATTGCTGAGAGTCTGCCAGAGTACGTTGTTGAGGATGAAATGGCAGGATATTTAGAAAAGCTTCACGCAGATTCAACATGGTTTTGTGAAAGGGTGATAATGTCTGCCCTGTAAAATCTGGCCAAATTTTGCTGGAGATCCCTGAGAATATAAAAAAGAAGCTGACTTGATAAAGGGGAACTGCAGATAGTTCATTGCGCTATCCAAATAGTTTCTATAATTACAACAAAATTAATGTTCTTACACAGGACAGGAGCTCACAGTATGACAGATCTCTTATTAGCATGGAATGAGGATTTGTTAACAAACAGGAAAATGAGTGTCCTGAGTAATGGTTGAGAGTGTGGTGCTGGAAAAGAACAACAGGTAACGCAGCATTCGAGCAGCAGGAGAATCAACGTTTCAGCCATAAGGACTTCATCAGGAAGTGGGCTTTGTGGGCTGAAGGGCTGAGAGATTAGTGGGAGGGGGAAGGGGTTGGGGAAATCTAGCTGATATTGCGATACGTAGATGAAGGTGAGGGTGAAGCTGATAGGTCGGAGAGGAGGGTTGAGCAGACAGATGGGAAATACAATGAACAGGTCACGAGGGGGGTGTAGAGTTGGAGGCTTGGGAATGGGCTGATGTGGTGGGAGTGGAAATGAAGAAACTGGTGAAATCCGGATTAATCCCATGTGGTGTCTGGGTCCCAGGGCGCAACATGAAGTGTTCTTCCTCCGGGCATTGGGTGAGAAGGGTTTAGCGATGAAAGAGGCCCAGGACTAGTATGTCCTTAGCAGAGTGGAAGGCGAAGCTGAAGTGTTCAGCCACGGTGTTGTTCTTTGATATAATCCACAAGGAGGCGTCCAGTCTCCCCGATGTATAAGAGACTACATCAGGTGCAACAGATGCAGTAGATTACTTTGGTGGATGTAGAGGTAAATTTCTGTCAGATGTGGAAGGATTCTCTGGGGCCGTGGACGGAGGTGAGATCCTGTAAAAACTCTATCCCTTATTCCCAATTCCTCTGCGTCTGCCGCATCGGTTCCCAGGATGATGAACGCCACCTCAGAAAATCAAAGATGGCCTCCTTCTTGCAAGATTCCAAATTCCGTTCCCACATGGTCGACGATGCTGTCCAGCACATCTCCTCCACTTCCTGCACCTCCACCCTTGAACCCCATTCCTCTCAAAGCAACAAGGACAGAACACCCCCGGTCCTCCACCAATATACACATATATCGTATCATCCTCCACCACTGGCAAACAGACCGCACCGGCTGATATATTGTTCCCCTCCCCACCCCTATCAGCGTTCTGGAGAGATGATTTGCTCCATAACTGCCTTGACAGATCCATGCACCCCCATCAGCCAACACCCCACTCCCGGCACCTTCCACTTCCACCACACGAAGTGCAAAATCTGCACCCACTCCATTCCTCTGACCTCCATCCAAGGCCCCAAAGGATCCTTTCATATCTGGCAGAAATTTACCTCTACTTCCAACAATGTCATCTACTGTCTCCGTTGCACCTGATGTGGTCTCCTCTAAATCGAGGAGACAGGACGCCTACTCGCAGATTGTTTCCGAGAACATCTCTGGGATACCCGCACCAACTGACCCCACCGACCCGTGGTTGAAAATTTCAACTTCCACTTCCACTCCGCCAATGACATTCAGGTCCTGGGCAACCTCCATCACCAAACACTTACCACCAGGCGCTTGCAGGAGGAATGCCTTATATTCTGACTTGGAATTCTGCAACCACACGAGATCAACGTGGATTTCACTAGTTTCCTCATTTCCCCTCCACCCAAATTATCCCCGTCTCAAGCCTCCAATTCGGCACAGCCCTGCTGACCTTTACATCACCTTTCCCATCTTTCTTCTTCACCCTCCTCTCTGACGTATTACCTTTGCGCTCACCTTCGTCTATCTATCGCATACTCAGTTATCTTCCCACGAACCCCATCCCCTTCCATGTACCACTTAGTCCCCCGACCCATAAGCTTCATTCCTGATGAAGGGTTTATACCTGAAACATTGATTCTCCTTTCCACGGATGCTGCGTGGCCTATTGTACTTTTCAAGCACCACATTCCCGATTCTGATGTCCCGCATCTGCAGTGCACACTTTCTTCTCGGCTGAATTAATCGGTCCTTATCAATTTAAAAATACGTATTTCCTGGAGTATCATAAATATCAATCTTCTAGCATTAGTTATTTACAATCGAGACTGATGGATTGAAGACGGGGGCTGAGTGCAAAATGTATCTAAATTTGCAAAATGGTACAAACATACATCGGAGCGCATTTTTCAGTGAGGTTGCAAGGAATCTGAAAGGGTATACAGATTAGGCCAATAGTTCACAGATGGAGTTTATGGTAAAAAAAAAATGTATGAGGTCATGCACTCTGGCACTGGCAATCAAAAGCCAGGCTATTTTTTTTTTCATGGAGAGAAATCCAAATAAATATGCACTACATATGGATTGGGATGTTCCATGTCTGAAACAGAAATTTAGCATGCTGGTGCATCAAGTAACTGGTGTTGTTCATTAGGCTTACTCTCGACAAATTCAGGAAAACAAAGTTTTATTAGCAAGTCTGCAGAGTTGGGCACCCTTGAAAAAAAAAGGCGCGCCAGGCTAACAATGTTTCTGATTAAATACAGTACGTCCCTCCCCTCTATAGCTCTAAAGTGTCACGAGGTTCACATTCTCACAAAGTCTGCAACAGTTTCCCGAGTTGTTTTTCTACCCTGTAGTCTTATCAGTCAAGGACTTATTCTTCTCTGTCAGAGTTAGTGGTCTTATCAATCAAGGACTTGTTTTTCTACTCTGTAGCAGCAGATGTCTCGTCCTTTATTATAGAGACGCATGTTTTACCCTACCCCCACGGCTCTATTCCCCTTAGACTCTGAGGTCATGCACATCTTAACTATTTGCACCGAAATCGTCTCTCACAGGAGTGAATCACTGAAATGGGCATCAAACATCTATCCCTCTCCCTATGGCTGTCTTTCTTTTCTTTAACATGATACAATGCCGCATCCTGCTGGTCTGTTTTAGGGCTTTTCAAACATTGCTCACATGTAAGATGCTCGGAAGGGTAAGACACTAAGCATTGCAAGTTACAGAAAGTGCAATAAAACTCATCTCACCTCCATACAAAATGGCTGACTTAGAGTAGCTTGGATACAATTGCAATGGAAACAATCTTTAACGTGTACACCGTGTAAGGAATATGCCCAAAAACAAATGATTTCCACATTGCAGAGGGAGCACACGAACAACATCCCTCATGAGGGGTGTTGGGGATGGGGCTGCAAATGTGTGTGGGGTGTGTGTGTGTTTATGTGTATGAGAGAGAGACAGAGTGTGTGCATCTATGTGTGCGTGACAGAGAGACGGAGAGATAGAATAGGCATGCATTTGCATGTGTGTGTCTGTGTGCGCGCACGTGTGTCTGTGTCTGTGTGTTGATCGTGCTGTCAGTTTAGATGGTGCTGAGAGCTGCTGCCCCCCCCCCCCTCTCCTGCCCAGACTGAATCCCTGATGCTTTTTATCTCCCGCTGCCAACTGTACAGGCACCTAGTGAGGCCAGCAAAGATTGCCAACAACAGAAAGTTCAGCAAGTCTGGCAGCATTTGTGGGGAGACATGAAATCTTACGCTTCGGGTCAAGTGAACCTTCCTCAGAACGCATGTCATGGATTATTTTCAACACTACAGAGACTGACATAGATACACACAGATACACAGACGCAAATGCAGAGACATCTCGACACTCACTCAGGCACCGACATTAATACAGATAAGTGGAGTCTGTAAGTATTTGCCTTGCTCCATGGCCAACTTGTCAATGTTTCACTCATTCTGATGTGTGTCAAGATTTCAGTCTGCCCGTGGGAGTACATCAGTCTTGCGCTTGCTTACACTAGTGAATGTATCAGCAAATTTGTGTGGAGTCTGAATCCGTGATAATCTGAATGCATGTAGTTACCATTGTAAAGTGTGTTGAGGTCTGTGTGGAACACAAACAAGACAGTGACAAGTTGGTGTCGAGAGTGTGGTGCTGGAAAAGCACAGCCAGTCAGGCAGCATCTGAAGAGCAGGAGAATCAATGTTTCGGGAATAAGCCTTTCCTCAGGAATGAAGTTTATGTGCCGGGGGCTGAGAGGTAAGTGGTAGGGAGGTGGGGCTGGAGAGGAGTCGCTGAGAATGCAGTAGGTAGATGAAGTTGGGGGATGATTCGGAGATGCCGGTGTTGGACTGGGTTGGACAGGAGTGTACAAAGTTAAAAATCACACAACACCAGGTTATAGTCCAACAGGTTTAATTCGAAGCGTCGCTCCGAAAGCTAGTGTGCTTCCAATTAAACCTGTTGGAATATAACCTGATGTTGTGTGATTTTTAACGAAGTTGGGGGAGAATGTCGATGAACTGTCTCAAAGAAAAGGAACAATGTTTTTGACAAACAGATACGACGGAGGGTAAACAGCTCAGCAGCAGCTGACGCCACACTTTAAAACAAATGGTTAAAAGAGTGACTGGCGGCACTGTGTGAAATACTCCACAACACTCTGGATTGTAGGAGTGTTCCAGTGAAATCGGAGAACCTCCAATCTGACACTTGTCTTGAAGAAGGGATCGGCAGAGAAAGCATGAACCTACAGACCATTTAGCCTGACAATTATTGCTGAGAGTCTGCCAGAGTACATTGTTGAGGATGAAATGGCAGGATATTTAGAAAAGCTTCATGCAGATTCAACATGGTTTTGTGAAAGGGTGATAATGTTTGCCCTGTAAAAACTGGCCAAATTTTGCTGGAGATCCCTGAGAATATAAAAGCGAAGCTGACTTGATAAAGGGGAACTGCAGACAGTTCATTGCGCTATCCAAATAGTTTCTATAATTACAACAAAATTAAGGTTCTTACACAGGACAGGAGCTCACAGTATGACAGATCTCTTATTAGCATGGAATGAGGATTTGTTAACAAACAGGAAATTGAGTGTCCTGAGTAATAGTTGAGAGTGTGGTGCTGGAAAAGCACAACAGGTAACGCAGCATTCGAGCAGCAGGAGAATCAACGTTTCAGCCATAAGCACTTCATCAGGAAGTGGGCTTTGTGGGCTGAAGGGCTGAGAGATTAATGGGAGGGGGAAGGGGTTGGGGAAATCTAGCTGATATTGCGATAGGTAGATGAAGGTGAGTGTGAAGGTGATAGGTCGGAGAGTAGGGTTGAGCAGACAGATGGGAAATACAATGAACAGGTCACAAGGGCGGTGTAGAGTTGGAGGCTTGGGAATGGGCTAATGTGGTGGGAGTGGAAATGAAGAAACTGGTGAAATCCGGATTAATCCCGTGTGGTGTTGGGTCCCAGGGCGCAACATGAAGTGTTCTTCCTCCGGGCATTGGGTGAGAAGGGTTTAGCGATGAAAGAAGCCCAGAACTTGTATGTCCTTAGCAGAGTGGAAGGGGAAGCTGAAGTGTTCAGCCACGGTGTGGTTCTCTGATATAATCCACAAGGAGGCGTTCAGTCTCCCCGATGTATAAGAGACTACATCAGGTGCAACAGATGCAGTAGATTACTTTGGTGGAGGTAGAGGTAAATTTATGTCAGATGTGGAAGGATTCTCTGGGGCCGTGGACGGAGGTGAGGTCCTGTAAAAACTCCATCCCTTATTCCCAATTCCTCTGCCTCTGCTGCATCGGTTCCCAGGATGATGAATGCCACCTCAGAAAATCAAAGATGGCCTCCTTCTTGCAAGATTGCAATTTCCGTTCCCACATGGTCGACGATGCTGTCCAGCACATCTCCTCCACTTCCAGCACCTCCACCCTTGAACCCCATTCCCCTCAAAGCAACAAGGACAGAACACCCCCGGTCCTCACCTTCCACTCCACCAATATACACATATATTGTATCATCCTCCACCACTGGCAAACAGACCGCACCAGCTGATATATTGATTCCCTCCCCACCCCATCAGCGTTCTGGAGAGATGATTTGCTCCATAACTGCCTTGACAGATCCATGCACCCCCATCAGCCAACACCCCACTCCCGGAACCTTCCACTTCCACCACAGGAAGTGCAAAATCTGCACCCACTCCATTCCTCTGACCTCCATCCAAGGATCCTTTCATATCGGCAGAACCTCCATCACCAAACACTTACCACCAGGCGCTTGCAGGAGGAATGCCTTATATTCTGACTTGGAATTCTGCAACCACACGAGATTAACGTGGATTTCACTAGTTTCCTCATTCCCCTCCACCCAAATTATCCCCGTCTCAAGCCTCCAATTCGGCACAGCCCTGCTGACCTTTACATCACCTTTCCCATCTTTCTTCTTCACCCTCCTCTCTGACGTATTACCTTTGCGCTCACCTTCGTCTACCTATCGCATACTCAGTTATCTTCCCACGAACCCCATCCCCTTCCATGTACCACTTAGTCCCCCGACCCATAAGCTTCATTCCTGATGAAGGGTTTATACCTGAAACATTGATTCTCCTTTCCACGGATGCTGCGTGGCCTATTGTACTTTTCAAGCACCACATTCCCGATTCTGATGTCCCGCATCTGCAGTGCACACTTTCTTCTCGGCTGAATTAATCGGTCCTTATCAATTTAAAAATACGTATTTCCTGGAGTATCATAAATATCAATCTTCTAGAATTAGTTATTTACAATCGAGACTGATGGATTGAAGGCGGGGGCTGAGTGCAAAATGTATCTAAATTTGCGAAATGGTACCAACATACATAGGAGCGCATTTTTCAGTGAGGATGCAAGGAATCTGAAAGGGTATACAGATTAGGCCAATAGTTCACAGATGGAGTTTATGGTAAAAAAAAATGTATGAGGTCATGCACTCTGGCACTGGCAACCAAAAGCCAGGCTATTTTTTTTTCATGGAGAGGAATCCAAATAAATATGCACTACATATGGATTGGGATGTTACATGTCTGAAACAGAAATTTAGCATGCTGGTTGCATCAAGTAACTGGTGTTGTTCATTAGGCTTATTACTGGGGTGAAAATGTTGAATATCAAGAGCATCCAAAATGGTGAGGTGATTAATCATTGTAGTTGAAATGAATGAGGGGTGATATTACTGAAACATAGAAAATCCATAGGGGTTTTGACGAAGGTAGTTGTTGAGAAAACGGTTCCATTCATGGACAAAGTATCGAAATTGAAGACACTGACACAGAATAAGGGGTATTGATTGAAAACTGAGATGTAAAGAAATGTCTTCTTTGAGAAGGTAGTGAATGTCTGGAATTTCCCAAGTCTGAGAGTTTTAGAGGCTAGATAACTGAATGTATTTAGACATTGGGTTGATGTCATTGGACATAATTGCGATTTGAAGGATACAAGGAGTTGATAGGAAAGTGGAGTCGAGCCTTGGAGTCGACCAGCTATGTTCTTACTTAATGACAGGGAAGCTTGAGGGGTCGAATGGCCTATTCCTGTTCCTACATTTAATGTCCTTATGTTCTATTATTGCAAAGTAACTGCTTATTTTCCCAGAAGATGCGTTCTGCAATGTTACAAACAAGGAGAGCAGGGGATTTAATTCAACCAACCCTGAGTGGGGTATGGGGGCTGTATTCAGTGAATCTGGGTCTGCAGCATGACCAACAGCTGGAGCAGTAGTTTCAGGGAGGAAAAGCTTGGAAAGAGGAATTGGGGTGTTTGTACGATAATGGCACCCATCGAGCATCCACCTGATTCACTCCTCACAAGATTTTGTTTGACTCTGTATGATCATCTTTCATTCCTCGGGTAACCTGTTAAATCTCCATATTTATAAATCCTTCATCTGAGGAATAAGTGAGTGAAAGATGTCTAAACTGCTTTTAATGTAATTATATCCTTTCACAGGTCAGGAAACAAAATGCAACCCTTCACACATAGTCCTCCAAATGTGTTTTCAATAAGACTGGGTACATCTGCAATAACACATTCTTCCTACAGAGCTGATTGAAAGTGCATCTAGGGGGCACATTTAATGGGTTACTAATTTTCAATTAAAATATCTTCAATTTATTACAGAGACAAGGAGATTTGTTTTCTTGGCTCAGAGTGTTGTTAAACTTTGAACCACTCTTCCCCAGAGAGCACTGGATGCAGAGACATTCATTATATTTGAGACACAGACAGATAGGTTCATGAATAACAACGGAATCAAAGATTATTGGGGAGTGGGCATGAACGTGCAGAGTGAGGAAAACTGTTAACAGTGGTACAAAGTAATATTACGGATGACAAGAAGACACAGAAATATAATGGGAAATGAAATAGGGATGCAGAAAATATTTTAAAAATAAACAGTGATACATATAGTTACCATAGTCTCTGAGGACGGTGGGGCTGCTCTCTCATTAAAGAACGACCATTCGGTGTGTTTTAACCTGAGGATCACTACACCTTGGCTGAGGGGATGAGGTTGAGAATGCCAGCTCTTCATGGTAACCTCTGTCAATGTGGGGAATTGAACCTGCTCTGTTGGCCTCCCTCTGCATCACAAACTAGCCATCCAGAGAACCGAGTGGCAGACTATGTAACTGCTAAAGATAGGAATAGTCACAGACAAAGGACAATAGGAACTTTGATAACAGTAAAGCAGCTATAAGTCAGATAATGGTCAAGGTAATAGCTGAGGAAAAAAAAAGTTCTCTACTCGACATCGATTTCCTCTAATAAGTCAACTGTTTTGGTGCTGACTTTGGGTTAATGGAAGGGTTGAATGACCTCCTGATGCATTTCTATCATATGTGATTTGACCGAAGACGATGCTGCTCCTTCCCCTGATATATTACACACTGTTGGCCTGACGTTTATCTGATTCTGGGAATTACTTGGAAAATTCTCTGGAGTACTCTACAAACGACATCATCCAGGGAATTGTGGCAACAACATTCTCCAGAATATAGTGTAATCGCTTGGGGGCATTGTGTCTGAGAGATCGAGAGGGAGAAATAAGGTACTACATGCAGTATTGAGTGTGTTGGACCATGAGCTATGTTAGAGGGTAGGTGCCATAATGGATATAGAATGAGTGTCATGGAGCAGAAAGAATACAGTGACTCTTACTCTGGCAGAGCGGGGAGGGTTATTGACGCTTGTCCTGCATTTCTGGGAATTCCTTCGACCACAGATACTGCACTGAGTTGGGTGATGAACTCAGATCTTGTTCGGTGGGTTTGGTAGTGTGGCCTTTTCTAATAGATAATGGTCCCCCTCTATACTAGCCCATCCACGAGGAGCCTGTCAACCAAACGTGGCATAATTGTCTCTTATCTGCCATGGTCAGGGTAACTGTGCAGGGCAGATTTGAACTGAGAAAGCTCGACCATGTGCCCATTTGCCTTTTAAAAATAGTACCAGAGTCAGGGGTTATGGAATATCCAGGCACATCTGGGCGAAGGTGAGTATCACTAGCCATGATGGGTGGGAAAATCGGGTTGGCATTGAATGAGAGGGACACCATGAGGGTGTAAGTAGATAACGAGCTGAGTTCGATAAGATAGCACCAAGAAACTAGCTCGGCTTCATGCAGACAATGTCTCCGTCACACTCAATGAAAATGACACTGAGACAAATTATTGTTAGATTCAGCCCAATGAGTCAAAGACTCAGCTGACCCACCCCCAAAGCTGCAGAACAAAATGTTCATACAAAACTCGCCATCATCTGAACTCAGCCAATATGCATTCCCCCATCATTCTTGTAAACACTGACTTGCGTTGCAAGATGCTATCAAAATGCTTCGTTTCAGCATTCTGAAGCTTGTGAACATATCCTTCCATGACATTATCTCTCAATCTCCCACTCTCTGTCTGCGTCCCAAACCATTCCCATTTGTTCATATTTAAACTGATTCTCTGGAAATATCTCTTGGGCAGTGATTTTCACATGTACAGAAACAACGCGGATATGAAGCTGTAAATGGATGGGACCTGCACATCCTATCACTTAAAGCATGGGCTGAAAGTCTCCCTACGTTGGGCAAAGATTTGATACAGACAGCAATGCACTGGAGAGTCTATGCAGCTCCATATCCTGGGACGATAACTGCTCCACCTTTA
>NC_057735.1:51162023-51174110 GCF_004010195.1 Chiloscyllium plagiosum
GTCACACTCAATGAAAATGACACTGAGACAAATTATTGTTAGATTCAGCCCAATGAGTCAAAGACTCAGCTGACCCACCCCCAAAGCTGCAGAACAAAATGTTCATACAAAACTCGCCATCATCTGAACTCAGCCAATATGCATTCCCCCATCATTCTTGTAAACACTGACTTGCGTTGCAAGATGCTATCAAAATGCTTCGTTTCAGCATTCTGAAGCTTGTGAACATATCCTTCCATGACATTATCTCTCAATCTCCCACTCTCTGTCTGCGTCCCAAACCATTCCCATTTGTTCATATTTAAACTGATTCTCTGGAAATATCTCTTGGGCAGTGATTTTCACATGTACAGAAACAACGCGGATATGAAGCTGTAAATGGATGGGACCTGCACATCCTATCACTTCCAGCATGGGCTGAAAGTCTCCCTTCGTTGGTCAAAGTTTTGATACAGATAGCAATGCACTGGAGAGTCTATGCAGCTCCATATCCTGGGACGATAACTGCTCCACCTTTATAGATCACTTCAATGCTGTAGTCAATAGAAGTCCCCACGATGGACAGCTATCTCGTCCTGATTTATAGATTAATGCGCTACTGTGCCCTGTTCAGTATTCCACTCTGGACAGCTTGGGTTGTATTGAGCTGTACATGAGCTTCGTCTGCACAGTGCCCCATACTGAACTAATATCTTATTGGGGTTTCTGGAAAAGGGGATTGTTCTGCAAGCTGAATTGAGTTTGTTACAAGATTAATTATTTCAGTTGATCTTGCGTCACATTTAACGTATGTCTCACTCGTGTGATTAGACCGTCCAAACTGTCAGTCCAGCTTCTCCCCTCCCTCTGTCAAACGCCATTATCCTGAAGCTTTTTGGCCATTAAGTAATCATAAAACTCGAATGCAACTGTCAGTTCTTCTGTATCTTACCCTGCGCTTTGATGTTGGTCTCGCTGGATTATCAGGTTCCATTGTTATGAAGCTCAGGAACGAAGTAAAACATGGGCACCTTGCACTCGCTTTCACTTCGCAATGTGTCCCATGTGGTGCTCCATTTTGGACAGGGGTCTTTTAGCAGCTTCGAGATATATTTTTGAAACGAGCTCTGTGCCTGTCCACTGAATGCCTGTGTTTGTCCCTTTTAGCTGATCGTGTGGTCAGTAATATCAGGAAGGCCCTTGAATATTATTCATAAAGTCCAGGCATCCGACTTGTAGCTGAAGCATGCCTGACTGGCAAACTATTATCTATTGACATCACTTATATGTTTGCAGTTTCTCCAACTTCTTATGAAAATTTAATTTCCTTCTTACCTTAATGACATCACCAAACGTAGTTCTAATTTATTTGTCAGACTCCTTGAAAACATTGATGCAGACAGTAAATGACTGAGAAACCAGCACTGGTCACTGGTTCCATTCTGTTAAAATGATTAGGACTGATTCATCCTGTGTGTCTGCTTCCTGTTTGAAAAACCAGACCTCCCCCAGTCCTGTGTAACACATTCAAAGGACTGAATATGAACGAGAAACATCAGTACGCAATTCAGCCACTCGAGAGAGCTCCGCCATTTAATACAAATATGACTGATGTCATCTTGACCTCATTTCCACTTTCCCGCCCGCTCTCCATAACTCTTCAAGCAAAGAGGTTCTTCTGCAGCTGTACAGGGCCCTGGTGAGACCACGCCTGGAGTACTGTGTGCAGTTCTGGTCTCCAAATTTGAGGAAAGACATTCTGGCTATTGAGGGAGTGCAGCGTAGGTTCACGAGGTCAATTCCTGGAATGGCGGGATTACCTTACACTGAAAGACTGGAGCGACTGGGTTTATATACCCTTGAGTTTAGAAGACTGAGAGAGGACCATATTGAGACATATAAGATTATTAAAGCATTGGACACTCTGGAAACAGGAAACATGTTTCCGCTGATGGGTGAGTGCCGAACCAGAGGACACAGATTAAAAATACGGGGTACACAATTTAGGACAGAGATGAGGAGAAACTTCTTCACCCAGAAGGTGGCTGTGTGGAATGCTCTGCCCCAGAGGGCAGTGGAGGCCCAGTCTCTGGATTCATTTAAGAAAGAGTTGGATAGAGCTCTCAAGGATAGTGGAGTCAAGGGTTATGGAGATAAGGCAGGAACAGGATACTGATTAAGGATGATCAGCCATGAAGGGCAGAATGGCCGACTCCTGCATCCATTGTCTATTGTCTATTTCCTCAATGTCCCAGCATTATATGGATTCAGTATATAGCCATTGGAGAAAAGGAAGTTCTCCTCAACCCTGTTTAAAACTTGCTCCACCTTATCCTTAGACTATGATCTCTTATTCTAGATTACCCAATATCCACTTGTCCATCAACTTTAGCTACCTAAAGACCTCAATGACATCTACTCTCATTCATCTAAACTCCAGAGACGACGGGCCTGAGCTGCTCAATCTCTCT
Source organism: Chiloscyllium plagiosum (assembly GCF_004010195.1). Classification (NCBI taxonomy): domain Eukaryota; kingdom Metazoa; phylum Chordata; class Chondrichthyes; order Orectolobiformes; family Hemiscylliidae; genus Chiloscyllium; species Chiloscyllium plagiosum. The sequence continues at coordinate 51,164,474 of NC_057735.1, forward strand.
TCAGAAGTCAAACATCTCAAATACAGAATCAATCTAGTGAACTGTTTCTGAATTGCCTCCAATGCAAGTGCATCCCTCCTGAAGTCATGGCAAAAAAAGGTGTGCACAATACTCTCGTGGCGGTCTCACTAATACCTTGAAGAGTTGCAGCAAGTTTTCCATCCCTTTATAGTCTACTCTTTTACAAATCAGCTCTGAAATTACATTTGCCTTTCCCGTTTCCTGCTGTCCCTGCATATGAGTATTCTGAATTATGCACGAGGGCACCCGGATCCCCGCACTTAAGCACTCTGAAGTTTCTCTCTTTTTTCCATAACAAGTTGCCTTCCTATTCCTCTGATTCAAATGGATAACCCCGTAACGATCGACATTAAATTTTAGCTGCAAAATGTTGGCCCATTAGTCTAAAGTATTCATGTCCATTTGTAAATGTGTTGCATCAACCTACTGTTCTCCCTATTTTAGTATTATCTGAAAATTTGGCTGCAGTGTTTTGTGTTCCTTCATCCAACAACAATTGTTGGGGCCTGTGTTCTGAACTCTATGGCACCCCAAAAGTTGCCAACCATAAAACAACACATCTATCCCATCTCTCGGCATTGTGCGACCAATCCTCTATCCAAGCAAATAAATTCCTCTTAAACCCATGTGGTCTTAGTTTACAGTTTAATACTTTGTGCAGTACTTTATTTAATGCCTTCTAGAAATCCACATACGTTACAACTCCAGGATCCTCATTATTGAACTCGCTTGTCAATTCTTTAAAGAACTAGAGCAAATATATTCTGCATAAAACCACACTGAGTTTGATGGATTGTGGTTTGACTTGGCAAATCTCCTGTCACTAATTAATTAATATTGTATTCTGGCAAATCACCATAACTCGTAATAGTTTGCACACGACTTCTCATTTCCCAGTAAAGCTGGTTATTCTAAGTTTTTCCCTTTTATAACCACTAAGTTCGCTGTCGATTCCTGTGTAACTAGCACAAAGGCTTTAAAAGATCTGCTTCGATTGTTGTGTAAGAGGCATGAGTGGCTGAAGTATGTCATTCTGTTCCTAGTTTACACAATCAATGGGCTGGATGTCTGCCTGGTATTCCGCCATTTTAGTCTCGATGGTTGAATTCCTGAGTAAGCGACTCAAGGTCTCAATGCAGAGCATTGAGGAATCATGGAATATTCCTGTTGCTTTGTAGCATTTTGAGGGCTGATAGATTCTTCCATAACAGATTCGAGATATGAACGGTCCCGTCCTGCATCCCTGAAATGGGATTGAGGGAGTGATTGTTCTGATCCTGTTCTCATACAAGAGATACATGCCTGCATTACCTCCTCCTTCCCCATAAAGCGTCTCTAAGCGTTTTGTCTCGTTCTCCAATTCGTCCTGTCAAAGCCGACAATTCTCCAGCTTGTTTCCCATTCAGAAATCATCCGATTCTAACGCAAAATCAGCCCCTCTGTCTCTTATCCTGTTGTTTGTTGTTGGCATCCGATTTATATTAGGTTTCACATGTATTAAGTTCAGGAACGAATTTAAAAATGGTCAGGTTTATCCCATGTAGGGCTCCATGTTAGACACAGGTTTCAGCATCTTTCATGTATTTGAAACTTGGTCTGTTTCTGTGCACTGAATACCTGGGTTTGTCCCTGTCAGCTGATCGTATGGTCAGTAATACCAAGAAGCCTTTTGAATATTATTACAAAGGACCAGATATCTAACTTGTAGCTGAGGGACTTCTGCTCTCCATTTACATACACTCCATCTTCTCGTGATAATTTGAGTAGATTAGATTATCTACAGTGTAGAAACAGGCCTTTCACCCAACAAGTCCACAGCAATCCTTCCAAGGGTTACGCATCCAGACCTAACGAATGCACCTAACACTATGGGCAATTGACCTGACTTGCACCTCTTTGGATTGTGGGAAGAAACCGGACCACTAAGAAGAAACCCACACAGACAGTCGCCTGAGGTAGGAATTGAACGCGGGTCCATGGAGCTGTGAGGCAGTAGCGCTAACCACTGGGCCACCGGAACACCAATAGAAGTTCAAGCTCGACGATATCCAAGATCCCACAGAGGAATTCGTGACCTTTTTTTGAAAATATCAACGCTATGAGCAAGATTAGAGCCTGCACAGGCAACCCACGGTGGATTTCATGTCCACCACTTTAACCTCTCGGCCATCACAGCTAACGTCTGTCTGAATTGAGTGTCACCACCAAACTTCGTTCCAATCCATTTGTGGCTCTCCTCCAAATCATTTACATAAATACTAAATAGTTGAGGACCAATCATGGTTACTCTGTGACTCCACTGGTTCCAATCTGTTAACATTTTTAAGACTGACCTATCTGGAATATCTGCTTCCTGTCTAGCATATTTGAAGGGGTGAATAAGAATAAGTAGCATCAGTCGGCAATTCAGTCCCTCAAGACCACTCCGCCATTTAGTACAAACATGGATGATGTCATCTTGGCCTTAGTTCCTCTTACCTACCTGCTCTCCATAAGCCTTAATTTACTCAATGACCCAGCATCCACTGCAATCTGGGGCAGTGAATTATACAGATTCACAACCCTTTGAGAGAAGTAAGTTCTCCTCAAGCCTATTTCAAATCTGCTCTGCCTTGTTGTAAAACTATGATCTTTTGGTCTAGATTGTGCCAGATGAGAAAATATGCACATCGACATTGTCAGTCACATTTAGCATATTACAAACCTCAATGAAATCTCCTCTTATTCTTCTAAATTCCAGAGATTATAGGCCTGAACTGCTCAATCTGTCTTCATAAAACAACCTCTTCATCTCTAGGATCAATCTAGTGAACCTTTTCTGATCTGCCTCCAATGCAACTCCACTTCTCCTTCAGTCAGGACACCAAAACGGTACATACTATTCCAGTTGCGGTTTCACTTATTCCTTGCACAGTTGCTGCAATGTTTCCCCAGATATATAGACAATTCCTTCATAAATAAACTCTTAAATTGCACATGTCTTTCTCAATAGCTGATGCACCTATATGTGAGTTTTCTGTGATATGCACAGGGCCACCTAGATCCCTCTGCACGTAAGTAACCTGAAAGTTCACTCCATTTTGAAAACAAGTTGCCTTTCTATTCCACTGATCAAAATAGATAACCGAAAACTTTGAGTCATAGATTCATAGAAATGCACAGCATGGAAACAGACCCTTCCGTCCAACCTGTCTATGCTCACCAGATATCCCAAGCAAATCTAATCCCATCTGCCAGTACCCGGCCCATATCCCTCCAAACCTTTCCTATTCATATTACCCATCCAAATGCCTCTCTAATGTTGTTAAATTTTATTTGCCAAATGTTGGCACATTCATCTAAACTATTCATGTCCATTTGTGAACTTCTTACATCTTCAATGCATCAACCTACTTTTCCAGCTATTTTACTTTCATCTGAAAATTTGACTGTCCTTATTTCTCAGCCCTCACGCAATACAATAGATAGAAAATAGTTGAGGACTGTAGTCTGAACTCGATGGCAGCTCAAAAGTTGCCATCCATAAATGAACCATCTGTTCCATCTCTTCGCATTTTGTTGATTCACCAACCCTCTATCCAACAGAGGGTGGAGTTTAGAAACAGCATGGAGAAGCAAACATTGACAGGAATTAGGTATCAAAGTGAAAACTGCAATACAAACGTTGGGCATGCCATTAAACTGGAAGTTACATCCACAAGCTTGTTGGGTACTGCTGTAATAATTCAAGTTACAGGGCAAATTGTAGTTACATCAAAACAGTGTTAAGCAAATTGAATGCCAATGCTTGGATAAATTGATTTCATGAGCGTGTATGAGTTGGATTACATCAACACTATATTGAGCACCGAGCTCGAGTTCGGACTATTTTGGAATTGGTGTTTTGTAATCAGACGACTCAATTGGAAACCTTACTGTTTCCAGCAAGGAGCATTTGGTAGAAGTGATCATAATATATTGACATGTTCAAGATGTTTAATTAGAAAACGTTTTTGTTAATTGTGATTCCGGTTATAAGCATGAGTCATACATATCATGAAGTTAAAAGTGGAAAGTTGCTTCAGTGATCTGGGAAAATACTTGAAAAAGATTTAAAGGAAGATAGGCAATATATGTTATTTATGCAAACACTGTATGGTGTAAAATGTACGTGTACCTTGCTAAGCTGCAAACAACAAAAGGAAAAAGTGACTCAACAATGGTGAGCTAAAGAAGTTAAAATTTGCATTAGATCAAAGGAAATAGATTGTAAACATGTCAGATAGTGTGGTAAGCCATGGATTCAGAGAAATACAGGACCCAGCAAAGAAGAACTAGTAAACTGCTAAGAAAGTTAGAGCCAAAACATCAATACAAACTAACTAGAAGCTTAAAGACTGCCAAAAACGTTTCTACCGATATTTGAAAGGAAAATAGAAGTAAAATCAAATGTGGTTCAACGAAGGTGCGGATCAGATAATTTATTGTCGAGAACAGAGACCAGAACAAAGTGAGGGCTACAATTGCTGGAGACCCAGAGTCGAAAAGTGTTTAGTTGGAAAAAGCACAAGATGTCAGGCAGTATCCAAGGAGCAGGAGTGTCGATGTTTCAGTCTCGGCACTTCATCGAGACTAGAGAGGGGGAAGGGCGCTGAGTGACAAATGGGAGTAGGAATGGAGCTGGGGGTAAGATCAGTGGGATGGTAGTAGATAGATGCAGTCATAGGTGATAGTGATAGGTCAGTGGAGAGAGTGGAATGGTTAGGTGGGACGAAAGATGTACAGGTAGGTCAGGTCAAGAGGGCGGTGCCAAGTTACAGGGCAGAATCTGGGATGAGCTGGGGGTTGGTGTAGATATTTGGAAACTGGGGAAGAGAGAAATTCCAGGGAAACTGAACAGTTATTTTGTGTCTGTCTTCATGGAGGAAGAGCCAGAACATTTTCCAGAAATACCAAGTGACAATGTGACTTGTGTAATTTAAGACATTTAATTTAAATCATTCATGTCAGTGACGAGGTAGTATTTGAAAAGATAGCTGCATTGAGCATTGACCTGTCTTGTGGACTAGATGTACATCATACCAGAATTTCGGAAAAAGAAGCAATAGACATATGGATTGCATTGGGGTTCTCTGTGTTATTTTCCTACACATTCTGTAAAGGTAGGATCCATACTGGAACACTATAAACGTAATCCAGTGGTTTAAGAAGAGGGAGCATTAAACGACAGACCAGTTAACTTATCATCCACAATACAGAATCTGTTGGAATCTTTTATACAGTATATAATGATGGACATTTAGAAAACAATCACAACATTTTAATGAACGATATTGCATTTTCAAAGGAAAAACATAATTGACAAACCTTTGTTGAAATTGTCTGAAGCTGCTCCTTGCAGATACAAACAATGCAGAACCAATGGATGTGGTATAGTTGGATACTTAGAATAACTTTTTTTTATTCAGAACTCGCACAGTCCATTTGTAGATAAAATTAAAACAAAGGGCATTGGAATTAGCAGTTGCAAAATGAAAGCTACAAGTAAATTTGACATTCATTTTAAAGGGAATCGGAATAAAGAAGTAAAGACGTCCTGCACGAGGTTTATAGAGTGTTGGTGGCACTGTTGGAGTATTGTGTACAGTTTTGGTGTACCAATACAAGAAAAACAAATGTTCTAACCACAGAGGAAATGGAATGGACATTCTCCAGATTAGTGCCTCTGATGGCAAGATTGTCTGGTGAAGAAACTTTCTGTTCTCTCAAGTTATAAAGAATAAGAGGTGACCACAGTGAAACTTAGAAAATTGACACAGAAAGACTGACTAACACAGGGGCATGGAGAAGTGTGAGCAGGCAAGATTAGAGAGATCCACAAGGTATTCCACATGAATATCAAGCAGAACAGAATAATTTCAGCTCATTGGAAATCAAGGGGCAATCTGTGTGTGAAGCTGAAGAACATTGGTAGACTTTTACATGACAGCTTTACATCTGTTTTACTTGGGTGAAGAATAATGCAGGTACAGAATTCGAGAAGACGGACTGGGAAGGTCTTGAGTAGATTATATATGATATGAGCAGGAATAGGAAGGTTTAATAGGTTGAAAATTGGACAAATTTCTAGGTCTAGATAAGGTATATCACAGGCTGCTGTTGGATACAAGGGAGGAAAGGCCCTGACCCAAATGTTTAGTAAGAATCTGGTGACAGGGGACGTGCCCATGGATTGAGAAAAAAAGCTGATGTGGTTCTGCTTTCCAGAAAAGGTGGCGGAGCTAGACCAGGAACTATAGACCCGTGAGTATCAGATTAGTGTTAGGGAAACTGTTTTGGCAAATAGGGGAGGAGAAAATCAACGTTGGTTAGGAGAGGCAAAGTTTGATTTGAGGTACTCAGCATGACTTGTTTCAGAGGACAGTCATGTCGAATGAACCGTATTTATTGTTTTCAAGGAGATCATTTGCATGGTTTTTCAGCAAGACCTTTGATAAAACCCCTCATGGGAAACTGATAAAGAACGTAAAATTTCATGGTATTATGGACAACTTGTCAAGTTACATTCAAAATTGTCTTAGTGGTAGGTGTCAGAGGGAGAATGATATGACTTTTTTTTGTGTAAATGGAGACCAGTTTTTGGTGTTGTATCACGTCCCTTATTATTTGTGCTACGTCCCTTATTATTTGTGACATTCATAAATTATGTAGATGTGAATGTGGAGGGAATGGGTTAGAGGTGAATGTGATAAGCAAGTTTGTGGTTGACATAAAGGTTGGCCAGGTGGTTAATAGTGTGGTGGAAGGTCTTATGTTACAACAATACCCAGATGGAATGGTCAGACGGGCAGATCAATAGCAAATGGAATACAAACCTTATAAATATGAGGTGATGCAACTTGGAAGAAGGAACCACACGGGGAGGACTCAATGAATGGCAACACAACAGGAAGCTCAGATTGTGCTTCTCCAGAATGTGACTGGACAGGATAATAATCAAGTTAAGAAGTCATTGGGCAAACAAGGCATAGCCTTTATTCGCTGCTGAAAACGTGTTGCTGGAAAAGCGCAGCAGGTCAGGTAGCATCCAGGGAACAGGAGAATCGACGTTTCGGGCATAAGCCCTTCTTCAGGAAGGCTTATGCCCGAAACGTCGATTCTCCTGTTCCCTGGATGCTGCCTGACCTGCTGCGCTTTTCTAGCAACACATTTTCAGCTCTGATCTCCAGCATCTGCAGACCTCACTTTCTCTTCATAGCCTTTATTGATTATGGCATAGATTATAAGAGCGACACAGGACATTGTTTCAGCCACAGATGTAATGCTGTGTGCAACCTGGGAGCCACATGACAGGAAAAATGTGTTTGCACTGGAGAGGGTGTAGAGGAGATTCACCAGGATGTTGCCTGGGATGGAGAATATCAGAAATGAAGAAAGGCTGGATAAGGTCGGGTGTTTTCTGTGCATCAGAGAATGTTGAAAGGGTCATGATTCAGAACATGAACAGGATGAATAGACAGCAGCTGTTTCTTTTAGTCGAAGTGTCAAGAACAAGGGAGCACACATTTAAAGTGAAGAGTTTAAAGAGGATTTGAAGATTGCTTTTTACCAAGAGGGCATTGGTGTCTGGAATGCATTTGATGAGATAGGAATTGTCATGGTAACCTCACAACCTTTAAAAGTATTTGGACGAGCACTTGAAGTGTCATAACATTCACGGCTATGGGCCTTGTGTAGGAATGTCGATCGTGCTGGTCACAAGACACAGTCTGTGCTTCTGGGATTGTATGATTGTGGAAGGTCAATCATTGGGCAGCTTAGGACAGAAAGTGATGGATTTCTGAAGAGTATATTGGCAAGAGTGAAATGTAAAAACATCTCAAATTATCATATAGCAAAATGAAACGTTAGAGAAGATAATAGTAGCTTCATTACTGCCTGAAATCAGAGATTGGAGAACAGGTTTAGGGAATAACGACTTCTGTACTGAATTCACAGAATGAAACATTTAAAAAATCCAATATTGGGAAAATCAGGTCGACTGAGAAAAAGCAAATATAATCAAGGTAGTAAATAAACAGTTTGCGAAATTTATTTAATCTGAAATCTCATAAACCCTAATTGCCCGATAATCTTTAACTTTGATTCATAAAGGAGGTGGCCATGATCATAATGAATACTTTGCTCGTTGTCTTTCAAATTCCTGAACATTCTGGAACTGAACTGACAGATTTGAGAGCAACAAATATAACCCCACTGTTTCTAAAGGAGACAGGGAGACAGCGGGGAATGACATTCTGGTTAGCAGCAAAAAATCAGTAAGGACAATACAGGAATCTATAATAAAGGATGCATTGCCAGGGAACTATGAAAGCTAAATTAATTAAAGAGTAATGAACATAGAAAAACTAAATGCTGGTTTATTAAATCCGAATCCTAATTGAGAAACTGACTGCTAAATGAATTACGGAGAAGCAATGGTTCAGTGAATTAGGATTTTGAGAACGATTTTTGTTCAAGTCCAAGCCTTGTGTGAATAGCTGTATCTAATAGACCGGCATGGATGGAGAATGGGAGAGCTAATAGGAATCAGTAAGTCAGCATAAAATAGGTCTTTTTAGTCGAGTGGAAAGAAATGATGACGGGATATTACAAGAATTGATGCTTGAGGCAGGACTATTCACAATACATATCAAACATTTCATTGAGGAATTCAATTGCAATAAGCCAAATCTGCTGATGGCAACAAAACTGGGATTGTGAGTTGGTGAGGAGGGTGTGAAGAAACTTCAAGATGGTTGAAACAAATGGAGTGACTGGATTGATATGTGGCAGATGAAGAGCAATGTGGGTAGATGTGACGTTGTGCAGATTGGTTGGAGAGAACAGACCAGCAACTGACCATTTGAAAAGGGATTGTGTGAAACTGTTGATCTATAAAGGGCCTGATACTCCTTTTTGTTGTGTCCTTCTGCACATGCCTCCGAGGTCTATTCTGGTCAGTGAGTTCTTTAGCTGGAAATGTATTGCTGGAAAAGCGCAGCAGTTCAGAAAGAATCCAGGGAACAGGAGAATCGACGTTTCGGGCATAAGCCCTTCTTCAGGAATGGGGAAAGTTTGTCCAGCAGGCTAAGATAAAAGGTAGGGAGGAGGGAATTGGGGGAGGGGCGTCGGAAATGTGATAGGTGGAAAGAGGTCAAGGTGAGGGTGATAGGTCAGACTGGGGTGGGGGCGGAGAGGTCGGGAAGAAGATCTCAGGTTAGGAAGGCGGTGCTGAATTTGATGGATTTGACTGAATTATATATAGCGTTAAGGTAGCTGACTAGCACAACAACACTTAAGCGTATATCATCCACTGCTTTTTCTTCACTCGGAATATAAGCGAAGCTAGTAAAGCCTGGCAAAGTTACAAAACAGGGCTACTTGCATGCCAAATAGAATAAGCAACAATTGATATGCAGAGATAAGCGATTCCACAACAAACAGATCTGATCCATGTTCTGCAGTCCTGTTTGCTGATGACTGCACAATCTTCAACGTCATTCATGACTCCTCAGACACTGATGTAGCCCATGCCCAAAATGTGGACAATGTCCAGGCTTGGGCTGACAAGAGGCAAGTAACATTCACATGATAT
>NC_057735.1:51174725-51176299 GCF_004010195.1 Chiloscyllium plagiosum
TCCCGACCTCTCCGCCCCCACCCCCGTCTGACCTATCACCCTCACCTTGACCTCTTTCCACCTATCACATTTCCGACGCCCCTCCCCCAAATCCCTCCTCCCTACCTTTTAGCTTAGCCTGCTGGACAAACTTTCCCCATTCCTGAAGAAGGGCTTCTGCCCGAAACGTCGATTCTCCTGTTCCCTGGATGCTGCCTGACCTGCTGCGCTTTTCCAGCAACACATTTCCAGCTCTGATCTCCAGCATCTGCAGACCTCACTTTCTCCTCAGTGAGTTCTTTTGCCAAGGGTCAATACCAGGAAAGGCATCGGCGCGCTGACCAGTGCACATCGACCCACGAAGTCGGGACCTGTAATCTTGAAAAGGATCTGGATCTTCTTTTACACCAGTCACTGAAAGTAATATTGCAGAAAACAATTAGGAAGATAAATGGTGCGCTGAACAAAACAGCGCAGAACAGGTCGTTCGGCTCTCGATCTTGCCCCGACCTGTGAACTATTCTCAAATCGTCCCCTACACTATTCGTGTGCTTATCTGATGCATGCTTAAATCACCCTAATGTGGCTGAATTGACTACATTCGCAGATAGGGCAGTTCAGGCCCTTACCACTCTTTGCATAAAGAACCTGCCTCTGACATCTGACATAAATCTATCACCCCTCAATGGCGGATATTTCTGTGTATAATGCAGAAGTTGCAGGATCAGTTCATTCCTAAAAGGAAGAAAGATCCCAGGAGGAGGCATGGGCGGCCGTGGCTGACGAGGGAAGTGAAGAAACATATGAAGTTAAAAGAGAAAAAGTATAACATAGCTAAGATAAGTGGGAAAACCGAGGACTGGGATTCTTTAAAGGGCAACAGAGGATTACTAAGAAGGAAATACGCAGAGGAAAAATGAGGTACGAAGATAAACTGGTCAAGAATATTAAGGAGGATAGTAAAAGCTTTTTTAGGTATATGCAAGGCAAAAAAATGGTTAGGACAAAAATTGGGCCCTTGAAGACAGAAACAGGGGAATATATTACTAGGAAGAAAGAAATGACAGAGGAATTAAATGGGTACTTTATATCTTTGTTCACTGGGGAAGACACAAACAATCTCTCTGAGGTAACAGTGGCTGAAGGACCTGAACTTAAGGGAATTTATATTTGCCAGGATTTGGTGTTGGAGAGACTATTAGGTCTGAAGGTTGATAAGTCTCCGGGGCCAGATGGTCTGCATCCCAGGATACTGAAGGAGGTGGCTCGGGAAATCGTGGATGCGTTGGTGATTATTTTCCAGAGTTCAATAGATTCGGGGTCGGTTCCTAATGATTGGATGGTGGCTAATGTTATACCACTTTTTATGAAAGGTGGGCTAGAGAAAGCAGGAAATTATACACCAGTTTGTCTGACCTCAGTGGTGGGAAAGATGCTGGAGTCTATTATAAAGGATGAAATTACTGCAGATCTGGATAGTAGTAACAGGATAGGACAGAGTCAGCATGGATTTATGAAGGGGAAGGAAGTGAGGTCTGCAGACGCTGGAGATCAAAGCTGAAACTTTATTGCTGGAACAGCACAGCAGGTCAGGC
>NC_057735.1:51176388-51195200 GCF_004010195.1 Chiloscyllium plagiosum
TGGGACCGTAGCTTTTTACAATATATGTTAATGATATAGAAGATGGTATTAGCAATAACATTAGAACATTTGCTGATGATACAAAGCTGGGTGAAATGTGATGAGGATGTTAGGAGATTACAGGGTGACCTGGACAAGTTAGGTGAGTGGGCAGATGCATGGCAGATGCAGTTTAATGTGGATAAATGTATGGTTATCCACTTTGGTGGCAACAACAGGAAGGCAGACTACTACCTCAATGGAATCAATTTATGTAAAGGGGCAGTACAGAGTGATCTGGGTGTTCTTGTACACCAGTCAATGAAGGCAAGCATGCAGGTACAGCCAGTAGTGAAGAAGGCTAATAGCATGCTGGTCTTCATAACAAGAGGAATTGAGTATAAGAGCAAAGAGGTGCTTCTGCAGCTGTACAGGGCCCTGGTGAGACCACACCTGGAGTACTGTGTGAAGTTCTGGTCTCCGAGTTTGAGAAAAGACATTCTGGCTATTGAGGGAGTGCAGCGTAGATTCACGAGGTCAATTCCTGGAATGGCAGGATTACCTTACACTGAAAGACTGAAGCGACTGGGCTTGTATACCATTGAGTTTCGAAGACTGAGAGGGGATCTGATTGCGACGTATAACATTATGAAAGGATTGGACACTCGAGCAGTAGGAAACATATTTCCACTGATGGGTGAGTGCCGAACCAGAGGACACAGCTTAAAGGAATGCTCTGCTACAGGGGGCAGTGGAGGCCCACTCTCTGGATTCATTTAAGAAAGAGTTGGATAGAGCTCTCAAAGTTAGTGGAATCAAGGGTTATGGAGATAAGGCAGGAACAGGATACTGATTAGGAATGATCAGCCATGATTATATTGAATGGCGGTGCAGGCTCGATGGGCAGAATGGTCTACTCCTGCACCTATTGTCTATTGTCTATTGTCTATTTGTAGTTATGCCCCCTCCTTCATGCTGACGTAATCATCCTAGGAAACAGATTTTCACTGTCTACCCTATCTAATCAAATTTTCACAACTTCAACCTTCCTTCTCTAAACTGGTTATTATCTGTCTCCTTCTTTATAACTATATACTTTTCCAATAAAACCTTTGGTAAAATTACATCAACTTAATTTCGAAACAATACAACAACTGTCGTCTTCAGTATCTTTCTTCTTCGGGCTGAAAATCTCATTGGGTTCTCTTTTTTTCTTTTTACTGCCAATATGATTCATATGCAAAGGTTACTTCAAAAGACAGTGTATCAATACCTTGAGTCTGCCTCTCTTTCGGTGACCATTGCTCTGTCTAACTCCCAAACTGCCTGCCTTTTTTAAATCCTCCCCACATCTGATCGTCTCATTGGTTCAATGTCGGCAAAACAATAAATTCCATCTCGATTAGGTTTTAGTTTTCTGGGACATAATTTAAACTGATTGAATAAATTTGAATTGTTGTCAAAACAGCAATCAATTTACCTTACTATTCACAGCCAAATATTACATATTTTCAATTTCCGAATGCACTCTCAGGCTTTTCTTTTTAGCTCTCAGTGCAGAGCAACATTCACTGTCTCTTAAAGCCTTAAACTTAATAACAGCAGCAGTATTAGGTGTAGAAAGGCCATGCTGCATTGAGGTTAGAATAAATGACTGCAGTCAGGACTCGGGAACCTGGGAAATTCACGATGAGAAAATGCTGTGGAAGCAAAGGCACTAAAAAAAAAGATGTATAAACACTAAATGGAAGAGAGCAGGAGTGTGGCGTGGAGATAAAGAAAGAGACGTCATTATATTGAACGGGAGAGCAAACTTGATGGACCAAAGAGATTGCTCCAGTTCCTACATTATATTTTTTCCCCGACAGTCCATCACAATAAGGAATCTGTGATATATTTTGAATGGCCTCCTTCTTTCCCGATGTTGTCACAAGCTCTCAGATGCTGGGAAGGAGGATTCTGTAGGGTCAACAGGACTGTGTTTCCCGTTCACTTTTCCAATACCGAGGCCGATGCTGAGTTGTTCTGTTTTGGGTTTATACTTTAAGATCTCGGAGCAGTTTGATACAATTGAGTGTCTTGTTTGGCAGTTGCAGAGAGCATTGAAGAGTTTATCACATATCTGTGTGTTTGGCGTCATTTTTGAGTCGGACCAGAAAAGCATGAGAGATTCACTTCCGGAATATACACTTGGGAAGCAATCGACATTGGCTTCAACGTCACTATTACTGGCACCAGATATTACAGCTCGATATTTTATTAACTTTTTTTAACTTCCAACAGCTGCCAGAACATTAGCCTGATCTTGATAAGTAATCCAGTGACTTTTCCACAAAATCACCAACTCCACATGGGGACCTGTCAGAAACCACACTGAGCAGGTTATTTCTCACTGCTTGACAACTCGGTCAAAAAGAACTCACACCAATTTGACGATTGTGATGGGACTGAGCAGTTGGTATTTGGTCAGTTTGCAATTATTGTCTCCTTAGCGAACCGGACATAGCTGAGTAATTTTCCACATTGCCAGGGAGATGTCAGAGTTGGAGCTGGAATGAAACAGCTTCCCCAAGGACACGGCTTGTTGTGAAGCAAAAGTCTTCAGTCCTCTTGCAGGAATGGTGTCAGGACCCATTACCGTTTCTCGTATCTACTGTCTTCACCAGTTTCAGAATGCCACATGCAGCGAATCGAATTGGTAGAAGACTGGCATCTGATTCTGAGCATATAATGACAAGGGTGAGATGGATCATCATCAACAATTCTGGCATGAAGACGGTGCAGATACTACATCGTTGTTTTTTACAATGATGTGCAGGGCTGTTCCATTTTTGAGAATGGGGATATTAGTGGAGCCATCTCTTCCAGTAAGTTTTTTTGATTAGATTAGATTGCTTACAGTGTGGAAACAGGCCCTTCGGCCCAACAAGTCTACACCGACCTGCCGAAGCACAACCCACCCAGACCCATTCCCCTACATTTACCCCTTCACCTAACACTGCGGGCATTTTTTTAGCATTGCCAATTCACCTGACCTGCACATCTTTGGACTGCGGGAAGGAAACCGGATCACTCGGAGGAAACCCACGCAGACACGGGGAGAATGTGCAAACTCCAAACAGTCAGTCGACTGAGGCAGGAATTGAACCCGGGTCGCTGGCGCTGTGAGGCAGCAGTGCTAACCACTGTGCCACTGTGCCACCGTGCCGCCCACATTTTTGTTTCTGGGTCCAGCCAGTTGTTCAACGATCCAGCACTATTTGTTATTGGATGTGACAAGACTGTAAGTCTACTGGTCTTGAGACCATTTCGCCCTCCTACCCTGTGCTGGTCCTGCTTTTAGGAATGTATGCAGCCGCGTGCGGTAGTTTATCGGGTTGTCATCAGTTTTCGGTATACATGGTTCTGACTCTGGCATGGTCGTCCACACTCATCACTGCACCATTGATTGGTTGGATGGTTAATATAGACTGAGGGATTATTCTCGGAAAAATGTCACAGATTGTGGTTGCACACAATTCTGCTTCTGCTACTGTGTTCTAACATCTCATCAGTATCAGGAATACTTTATTCCAGAAAGTCTGGAGAACTAGATCACTGAAAGTATTTATTGAGGATTTTGGACCTGGAACTGAGTTGCGGGAAATGACGAATTGGTTATGAACGACTTTTAGATTCATACAATATGCAAATAGACACTTTGGCCCAACTTGTCCATGCACACCAGGTTTCCTAAATTTAACGAGTCTCAATTTTTCGATTGTTAGCACATATTCCTCCAAATCTTTCTGATTCATATACCCATCCAATTGTCTTTTAAATGCTGTAATTATACTCTCATGTATCACTTCCTCTGAGAGCTCGTTACATATGCACACCACCCTCTGACCCTTAGATACCTTTTAAATCTCTTCACTCTCACCTTAAACCTCTCCCTTCTGGTTTGTGGACACCTCTTCCCTGGGGAAGAAGACCTTGGCTATTCATCTTATCCATGCCCCTCTGACAGTATAAACCTTAATAACGTTACCCCTCAGTCCGTTATGCAAAGGGAAAATTCCCAGCCTATCCTGATAGTCTCCGTCATATCATTTTTGTATTGTTTCCAGTTTATAATATCCTTCCAAAAGTAGGCAACAAGGATACTTTACAAACATATAAAGTTCTTGAAAAACACCGATCACAAATACTAGTATAATAAAGAGAAAAAAAAGAAAAACACAAATTACAATGCTACTATCTACTAACCTACCCTATAATACAGAACAAATCTTAACACTGTGCAAAACAATACCAATTACTAACAGATCAAAAAATGAAAAGCAAAATGAAACACAAAAGAACCCCCCACAAATTGCAAGACAGCTAAGCTTGACGCATAGCTCCCAAATAAATAAAAAGGGAGCATCCGTATTAACTTAGGAGACCCCTCCAGGGCCCAGGCCTCGTCAAACCTAACCGTTCTGGTTAAACAAACACCCTAGTTAAGATAGCCGGCAGATCTATATCCAAATAACTTAAGTAGCGCTGCCAATTCTTATAAAACTGGTCTGCTATGTGGTGAACCATGTTTATAAAACAATCCAAGGGAATGTGCTCCATAATTAATTTTCACCATCCTGCAAGACTGTCGGGTTCTCAGTCACCCAGTTCATCACAATATTCTTCCGTGCATACTATGCTAGAATATTAAACAGCTTTTTCCCATTCTCGTCTAATTATGGTAAATTTGGTAGACTTCAGAGGAAAGATATCGGGTCAACTTTAACTTCAGTCCTCAATAAACTCCCTATCTCTCCTGCCACAACGCTCCAATAAACACGCAGCCTGTGGCATGTCCAGAAGCAATGGGTAGGAGTACCTACATTTATTTACATTCGGAGCACACTGAACACGCCCCTTTTCTAAACTTGGCCAAACGGTTGAGTGCCAGATGAACCCGGTGCAGAAGTTTTAACTGCATAGCGTGTTCAATTAGAGATTAAGATCGTTTGCACATTCTCCCATGTTTCAGAAGAGATCTCCACTCTGAGCTCTTGGACCAAGACTTCACATACCGATTAATATCCTGCCAGGCCCTGCCACTCAGCAGGCGATAGAGAACACTAACCGAAAGGGTGCATGTGGAACGCATCAACAACCTCTCTATATCGGGCTTATGGGCTAAGTGAGAAGTGTCATCTTCTGGATGAAATCCCTAACCTAAATAAAACGGAAAAGATCTCTGCTGCGTAACCCATATTTGCGGCTCAGTTGCTTGAAAGTTATCATAACCTGTCCCTCAAACAAGTCTCCCAAGCTGGAAGCTCCTCTCTCTGATAATAGTTTGAACCCAGAGACCATCATCTCTGGTTGGAACCTTGGCATACAAACTTTTGGTGCGAGTGGTGAAGTCTTGGATTAGCAAGCCTCACTATGATGCATCACCCTCCATGCGTTCACCATACTAATGACAATGGGTTCCGCTAGTAGTCCATAACTGTCCTCATCTTATCCATGAACAATAGGTTAGTAAGAGGGCACTTTGCCAGGGAGGCCACAATGTCCAGCCATATTGAGTTTGGATCGTTACCAACCCAATCACAGACAAAGGACAGCAGGGAACTCAGTTGATACCTCCTGATGTCTGAGGCATGTTGATGCTAACACCAGGGAAGCAACACAGCATTCTGATTTTTTGCTGCTGGCCACAGAAACGTCTGTCTGTACCTCGGACTGGAGAGTCCCCAATCAATCTCTTGGAATCCCACGTACTCCTCACTAAATTAGAACCGGTCTCAATACCAGAATCTTGGCTGTATTTGCTACGTTCCCCTAAGATTCATTAACCCCCCCTACATTTTTCGAAACAGCATACTTGATTGAAATAGGGATAGCCACAGAAGACTCCTGCACTACATGCCTACCTCTCTTACCTTTCCTGGAGTTAACCCATCTATGTGACTCTATCTCCGAATTTTCTGCCTTCCTTTTACTACCATCCATTATACCCCCTTCCTCTTGTAAATTCCTCAATGCCTCTAACTGTTGCCTCATCCGTTCCATTCAATCTGATAGGATTCTTAACCAAAAGAATTTATTACAGGTATAATCCTCAGTAACAAGTAAACTCTCCCTAATATCCCACATCTGACAAGAAGAGCAAATCACTCTACTAAGGGCTATTTTGCTTCTTCCAATCTGCAGACACTGAAAATAGTCGTCTTATTCTTCTACAAAACGCTGCTCCAGGCTAGCTTAAGAATTATGACTTATATTTTTAGGTTTAATCAATATACACATCTCAATAAAACATATAAAGATGAAAGAACCCACTCAATTCACGAATATATACTTGCAGCTGGGCCCCAAGGCCAAACTGAAAACAGTTCACGTCCCTATTTCTGTGCTGTGACCTCTTCAAAATAGGTTTCTCCATGATCAGTTGTGAATTTCACTGCT
Source organism: Chiloscyllium plagiosum (assembly GCF_004010195.1). Classification (NCBI taxonomy): domain Eukaryota; kingdom Metazoa; phylum Chordata; class Chondrichthyes; order Orectolobiformes; family Hemiscylliidae; genus Chiloscyllium; species Chiloscyllium plagiosum. The sequence goes on from NC_057735.1 coordinate 51,182,809, forward strand.
TCTTAAATTTCCCAGATGCTCTCACATGTCCAGCGATGCATGGATTCAACAGCACAGACAGTAACTGCACAGGTTCACTGATGCGTCAGTTAGCAGTGTGGGTTTCTCTCTCACTCTGCCTCTCCCTCCCCGCACTGACCTCACCACGTGCTTTCTTTGTCTGTTCCTCTCCCTTTTAAAAGTGTTGTTTTGATATTTTGAATTTTTCCCTCCAAAGTTCCAAAATAGTTCAACTGCATATAAAACAGTAATTGCTGCATCTGCAATTTGAGGAAATCATATCCAACACCTAAACTCCCTCAAAAAATGGAGCAGCCTGTTCCAGCCAGAAATGTTTCCTGTCCTCCGTCTTAGGTTACCCAGAATCAGTTGATCATGATCTCATTGTCCTTCTAAATGACCATATTTACTGTCCACTATAACAAATATTGAGGTTTTGTCTGCAAACGTGCTGCCCATGGTTACTATACTCTCATCCAAATCATTTACAAAACCAATGAACAACAGCAAACTGGTCCTTGTGGCACATCTCTAGTCATAGGCCTTCAGTTGGAACAAGAAATCTCTCCCACTACCCGCTTTTACCTTCTGTCAAGCTAATTGTGTATCTAACTGGCGAGCTCTTTCCGGCTACCACGTCTGGGCCCAGTCTCCAGACCGCACTGGATTCAGGCTCCAGACAGCACTGGACCGACTCTCAGGCAGAATGTGGCCCAGACTGTGCACCACGCTGTACCGAGTCTCCAGACTGCACCGGGCCAAGTCTCTGGACTGCACAAGGCCCAGTCTCCAGGCCATATTGATCCAAGTGATCAGACTGTACTGCGCCGAGTCTTCAGGTCACATCATACGAGGACACCAGACCTTGCCGGGCCTAGACTCCAGACTGTATTAGGCCCTGTCTCCAGACCACACTGGGCCCAGTCTCTACACCTCACTAGGCCCTTGCTGCAGATTGCACTAAGCCCAGTCTCCAGACCGCACTAGTCTGAGGTTCCAGGCCTCACCAGTCCCAGTCTCCAGACCGCACTGGGCTCAGATTATGGACCGCACTGGGTCCAGTCTCCAGACTGCACCGGATCGAGGCTCCAGGCCACGCCACTCCAAGAACCCAGATCACATCGGGCCAAGTCTCCATATCGCACTGGGCAAAGTCTTCAGATTGCACCAGGCCGAGTTTCCAGGATGCACCACGCCAAGACGCCTGATCCCACCGAACCAATGCTCCAGACAACACTGGGCCCAGTCTCCGAGGCTCCAGGCCACACCACGCCAAGAACCCAGATCGCATGGGCACAGTCTCCGGCCCGCATTGGGCCCAGTATCCAGACCGAACTGGCCCAGTCTTCAATTCACACCAGACCCTTGCTCCACACAGCACTGGGCCATGAGTCCCAGCTGCACCAACCCCAGTCTCAAGATCGCAAAGGGCCAAGTCTCCAGACTCTACCATGCCAAGTCTCCAGACTACCCTGGGCCGCGTCTCCAAAATACACTGAACCAAGACTCCAGACCTCGCCGGACTCGACCTCCAGACTGAACCGGGCGCGGTCTCAAGACCAAACCATGCCAAGTCTCCAGAACGCACCGGACCAAGTCACCAGACCGCACTGGGCCCTGTCCCCAGAGTGGATCAGGCCCTGCCTCCAGACCGCTTCATCAGGCCCAGCCTCCAGGCCATATTGATCCAAGTGATCAGACTGCACTGGGCCGAGTCTTCAGGTCACATCGTACCAGGACACCAGACCTTGCTGGGCCCTTTCTCCAGACCACACTGGCCCCAGTCTCCAGACTGCACCAGGCCCTTGCTGTAGATTGCACTGAGCTGAGACTCCAGACCGCACTGGGCTGAGGCTCCAGGCTGCACCGGGCACAGTCTTCTAACCACATTGTGCTCAGTCTACAGATCGCACTGGGCCCAGTCTCCTAACTGCAACGGGCCGAAGTTCCAGGCTGCACCATGCCAAGACTACAGATCGCATTTAGCCCTGTCTCCAGACTGCAATGCACCCAGTTTCCAGACCACATCGGGTCCAGTCTCCAGACCTAAGTTTATGGAGCCTCCAGGACACACTGCGCCCTGTCCCATGACAGCACCGGGCCCCTTCTCGAGACTGAGCTGGATCAAGTCTCCAGACCGCACCGGGCCATGACAAGTCTCCAGACTACAGTGCGCTGAGTTTCCAGGCAGCATCGGGCCTATGTCTCCAGATTGCACCAGGCCTAGTCTCTGTACCACAGCAAGCCCAGTCTCCACAACTCACTGAACCGGCCCAGTCTCCACAATGCAGGAAGTGTAGTCTCCAGATCGCAGCAGGTTCGGGCCCAGAATGCACTGGCCAAATCTGCATACCATGCCAGGACTTGCTCCAGATCAGACTGGGCCGAGTCCCCAGACTGCACCAGACACTTTCTTCACATTGCGCCAGGCCCTATCTCCAAACCGTACTGGGTATAGTCTCCAGACTGCACCACGGTAAGTCTCCAGACCACGGCAGGTGTCGTCACTGTGCAGCATTGCGCCCTGTCTCTAGACCGCCCAGAACCAGTCTCCAGACCACAGCGATTCCTGTTCCATGCCCATTTTCCAAACCGCCCGGCTCAGTCGCCAAACTGCAACGAGCCCAGTCTCCAGACGGCCCCAGGCCCAGTGTCCATATTGCACCAGGCATAGTCTCCTGACCGTGCGAGGGTAAGAATCCAGACTACTACGGACCCTATCTCCAGAATGCACCTGGTCCGACCTCCAGACTGAACCGGGACCTATATCCAGACCGCATTATGCTAAATCTCCAGACCACAGTAGGCTGAGTCTCCACCCTGCAGCAGGACAAGTGTCCAGTCTGCACTGGACCCAGTCTCCAGGCCGCACCGGCCTGAGGCTCCAGGTTGCAGCACGCCAAGACACCAGATCGCATTAGATCCTGTCTCCAGACTGCCAGTTTCCAGACCACACCGGGCCCAGTCTCCAGACATAAGTGTGCCGAGCCTCGAGGAAGCACTTTGCCTTGTCTCTTGCCTCCACCGGGCCAATTCTCCAGACCACACAGGACCATGAAAAGTCTCCAGACTGCGCTGGGCTGAGTTTCCAGGCAGCATCGGGCCTTTGTCTCCTGAATTCCCCGGGCCGAGTCTCCAGATTGCACCAGGCCTAGCCTCCATACCACAGTAGGCCCAGTCTCCACACCTCACTGGGCTGATTCTCCAGACTGCACTGGATACTGCCTCCAGAACGAATCGGCGCATTCTCCAGACGACACTGCACTAAATGCCGTCTCCAGATCGCACCAGACTCAGGCTCCAGAATGCACTGGCCAATTCTCCAGCCCACGCCAGGACTTGCTCCACATTGGACTGGGCTGAGTCCCCAGACTGCAACAGACCCTTTCTACACAGTGCGCCAGGCACTACCTCCAAACCATACTGGGTACAGTCTCCAGACTACACCATGGCAAGTCTCCAGACCGCAACAGGCATAATCACTGAGCAGCATCAGGCCCAGTCTCCAGACCGACCAGAGCCAGTTTCCAGACCACAGCGAGCACTGTCTCTAGACTGCCTGAGGTCCAGTCTCCACACTGCATCAGGCTCAGTCTTCAAACTGCCCCAGTCCGAATTTCCAGACTGCCGGTCCAGTCACCAGACTGCCATAAGCCCAGGCTCCAGACGGCCCCGGACCCAGTGTCCATATTGCACCAGTCCAAGTCTCCAGACCGCTCGAGGCCAAGTCACCAGATTACTTCGGACACTATATCCAGACTGAACCGGGCCCTATGTCCAGACTGCATTATGCCAAATCTCCAGACCGCACTCGGCCGAGTCTCCACCCTGCAGCAGGACAAGTCTCCAGAGTGTGCGTGGCTAAGTCTGCAGACTACACCAGCCTAGTCTCCAGACCACTCCAGGCCCACTCTCCAAACTGCACTAGACTCAGACTCTAGACTGCACTAGACCGAGTCTCTGGCAGCACCTGGCCCAGTCTGCACACCGCACTGTACCAAGTTTCCAGACTGTACTGGGCCAAGTCTCTATACTGCGACAGGCCGAGTCTCCAGAATATGCTGGGCTGGGTCTCCATACTGCTCCAGACCGAGTCTGCAGAACACACAGATCCAGGTGTTCAGACTGCACCGGGCCAAGCATCGAGGCCGCACCGTGCCAGCACTCCAGACCTTGCCGGGTCCTGTCTGGAGACCACACTGAGCCCAGTCTCCAGAGCGCACTGGGCTCAGTCTCCAGGCCGCACGTGGCTTAGCCTCCTGACCGCATTGGGCTCAGTCTATGGACTGCACTGGACCCAGTCGCCTGACCACATCGGGCCGAGGCTCCAGGCTACATCACGCCAAGACACCAGATCGCCTTGGGCCCTGTCTCCAGACTGCACTGGGCTCAGTCTCCAGACAGCCCCGGGCTGAGCTCCAGGCCACACCACTCCAAGACTCCAGATTGCACAGGGCCCAGTCTCCAGATCGCACTGACCCAGTCTCCAGACTGCACCGGGCCAAGGCTCCAGGCCGCACCACGCCCAGGCTCCAGATTGCACAGTCCCAGTTTCGAGTCTGCACTGCGCCCAATCTCCAGACGGCACTGGGCCCAGTCTGCAGACAGTACCAACCTTAGGCTGCAGGCCACACCACGCCAAGACCTCTGATCGCACTGGGCACAGTCTCCAGACCACACTACACCCAGTGTCCAAACCGCACCAAGCCCTTGCTCCTGATTGCACTGAGCCCAGTCTCCAGACTGCATTGAGCTCAGTCTTCAGGCCGCACCACGCCAAAATTCCAGATGTTGCCAGGCCCGGGTATCCAATTTACAGACCGCACAGGACCCAGTCTCCAGACCACCACAGGCCCTTGCTGCAGGCCGCTCTGAGCCCAGTCTCCAGACTGCACAGGGCCCACTGTCAGCACCTCCCCAGGCCCTTGATCCAGATCGCACTGAGCCCAGTCTTCAGACCACACCAGGCCGAGTCTCCGGGCCACACAGGGCCAAGACTCCAAACCTTGCTAGGTCCAGTCCGTAGACTGTAATGGCTCAGTCTCCAGACCGCCCCAGGCTTTTTCTCCAGATTGCACTTCCTCCAGTATCCAGATCGTACTGCGTTAGTCTCCAGACTGAAGACTGCATGAGACCCAGTCTCCAGACAGCACCAAGCTTTAAAACTCGAGGCCTCGCATCCCCGCACCATCTTCAGGTCTGGAACTCTGCCCCTCCATTTTTCTCTGAGTAAATTTAAATCTTAAATATGTGGGAAACTATAACGCTTCTGCAAAACAGAGAAAAATAAAAAAAAAGTATGAATATGCGGACTAGAGAAGCTCTGGCAGGAATATTCTGACTCTGCAACCAGCTTTAGAACATTTCTCGGCGCTTCCTTATTGAAAGAATGACTTTGGAACCTGACAGCATTTTTTTTTCTGATTCCTTTTAATGTCTCTGACTTATTAGCAGAAGGTAATGTGCATGGCCATTGTTGGCCTGGATAAGTGCTTTGGGGTTTTGTTTTCGGACTTTATAATCCATTCTCACTATAATTTGAAAGAGCGCATAAAAATAATGAAATTTATAGAACGTGCATAAAATGTATTCCAATCTCTTTCGATGTGCGTCACTGAGAGTAGCCTGCATAAACTTGTGCTGCTGTCGTCTGCATTGCTCCACACACTAGACGGATATCTAGTCTGAGTTTATAGATCAGTGCATTTCTGTTCCCTGCTGGGTCTGTTATTTGGATTGACAATGCGATATAACTAACCATTTTAGCTGACAATGTCTTTTTATGCACTCATTCTTGTGATTGAGTCCTCCGTCTCTCACTCCATTAGTGTTACAGTGTCATCATGCACAGTACATCATGTTGGCGAATACCCACTATCCTGACAACAACTGCAGTCGACAGGTTGGACCGAAGGGTCTGTTTCCATGCTGTACATCTCCATGACTCTAAGCAGTCAGCCATTCTCATCGTCTTCAAGTCTACACGGAGAAAAAGAAATGGTGGCCTCTCGGATAAAGGCAATCCTCTTGATACACAGCTCAATATAACCTTACCCACACCACTCCCCACTGTCAACCAACCACATCTAAGTATCCTGTGTGTACTGAGAGCAATGGGGCCACTGGGAACATCAGGGAGCTGACCATCAGGGAGATGGAGCATTATTGCTGATGTCTGAGTGAACACTCCAGTGGATGCTGTGCCACGATGTCCTTCAATTTCCCTCCATTTATGGATATTCAGTTTGTTTAATACTCTTACTGATAATACTCGCAGGCTAACAGTCACCAATGTCATATTCCATTGGCAAAATTGTTGTCAATTGCTTATCCATCTTTTGATAACTTAGTTTCCTGCCTATGTTAGCGTCCGTGAGAAAAGTATTTAGAGTGCATTTTTTACCATTTATCTAACCCATTGATACAGATTGCAAATAGTTGAGTGCTCAGCACTGGTCACTGTGTCACTGCAGTCGTTAATTTGTGTTAAACTGATAAAGACTAAATTATCCCTTATGTTTCTCTGCTCCCGGCTCAGTAAACAGTCCTCCCATATTCCTGTGGAGCAGCTTTGAAAGGCAAAATGCTCCCTTCCATTTGCTGTGTAACAGACATGAGAGATGGAAGTAACAGCTCCAAGTACTGAGTAACAGCCTCGAATGGCTGAATGGCCGCATTCTGTTCATGTTTAGAACTCTTGCTGGGCTGAATACCCTGCTTCAGTGCAAGTGTAGTTGGGAATGGTTTTGAACATTTTGGAACCATCAGTGAACAGCCCACTTCTGACTTTATGATGGAGGGAAGGTCATTGATGCAGCAGCTGCTGATAGCCCACAGTGCCTCATGGATGCCCAGTTTCTATTTGCTTAGTCCTTTTGAAGTATGTCCCACTTCGCAAGAGGTAGTGCCACATAACACAGTGGGCAGCATCTTCAATATGAGGCTGAGACTTATCCTCTGTCAGGGGTGTATGGTGGCTACTCCTACAGATATTGTTAGGAACAGATCCATCTTTGATAAGTGGTTTGTTGAGAATGACTCCCTCTTATTGTTTCCTCCATCACTTTCCACAGTCTGGCTGCTGTGTATGTGAGGGCTTGCCTTGCTCAGTGATTGCTGGGCCTGTGGAGCCACACTTGTTAATGGACTTTGAAGACTCACACCCAGATTACGTTCTGATACCCTTAGGTTTGACTCTGATTTGTTTTCAACATCGAGAGGAAATGAGTTATCACAGAGCGGTGTTGTGGATGGCAGTAAGTATCCATTGTCAGGGGATTTCCGTGACCATCTTTGACCTGTTTCTGCGAGATTTCGCGGGTTATGGAATCAGTGTTGTGGAATTCCAGGGTAACTCATTTCTTGATTGTGTACCACATTGCCACTAACACTGATGGATCTGTCCTGCCAGTGGGACAGGATATACTCAGGAATGGTGATGGAGCTTCACAAAACATGACGGATCAGGTCTCATTCTGTGAGTGTTACGATGGAGCAGGGAACAATGGGTTAAAAAGCTGAATGAAAGGCACTCTATCTGAATGTGTGTTGTATTCTCGAAACAGATTGAAGAATTCACTGCGTACAATGAGGCAATGGATATGATTTGGAGACATTAGAGGGAGGTGGTGACAGTGTGATTGATATTGGGAACTGAATATCCGGAGCACTTTACAGCTGGGAGTGTTAGACAGAACTGAAAAGTAGATACAGGAAATCTCTGAATAAGGGATTGCATCTGTCTGATCAGAAAAAAATGATCTTAAACAAATGATCAAGATATTGATTTAACCGTATTTTTTTGTACAAAGTGCCAAATGAATTGTGTTTGGGGAGAGATCCCTACCGTGAGGCTGAGTGGTTCTCACCAAACCTAATGGCAGAGGATCCATGTGATGTGAGTCTTTATGACTCTGTCACATTCTTTAACTGACACTCCTAAGAATATCCTACAACTGGCTTCATTCATGAATCGCTGGACGTCAGTGAATTGAACAAAATATGAGAACCCCGAAGGAAGAGATACCTTTCTCGGGGGAAGGAGATACTGTTCTGAAGTCCCCTCAGTCAGTTAAAGGTGTGAATGCATTTTCCCTGCATTTACATTTCTTCAGTGAGTCTCAGTTCAATTGTTGGTAAAGTGTTGGAAAAGGTTATAAGAGATAGGATTTATAACCATCTGGAAATAGAATTATCTGATGAGGGACAGTCCGCACGGTTTTGTGAAGGGTAGGTCGTGCCTGACGAATCTTATTGCGTTTTTTGGCAAAGTGACCAAACAGGTAGATGAGAGTAAACCGGTTGATGTGGTGAATATGGATGTGGTGCAAGGCGTTCGATAAGTCTCCCCACAGTAGGCTATTATACAAAATGCGGAGGAATGGGATTGTGGGAGACATAGCATTTTGGATCAGTAATTGGCTTGCTGAAAGAAAACAAAGGGTCGTAGTTGATGGAACATCTTCATCTTGGTGTCCAGTTAATAGTGGCGTTCCGCAAGGGTCGGTGTTGGGTCCACTGCTGTTTGTCATTTTTGTAAATGACCTGAATGAGGGCTTAGAAGGGTGGGTTAGTAAATTTGCAGAGGACACTAAGGTCAGTGGAGTTGTGGATAGTGACGAAGGATGTAGTAGGTTGCAGAGAGACAGAGATAGGATGCAGAGCTGGGCTGAGAGGTGGCAAATGGAGTTTAATGTGGACAAGTGTGAGGTGATACACTTTGGACGGAGTAATCGGAATGCAAAGTACTGGGCTAATGGTAAGATTCTTGGGAGTGCAGATGAGCAGAGAGATTTCGGTGTCCAGGTACACAGATCCCTGAATTTGGCCACCCAGATTGACAGGGTTGTTAAGAAGGCATACAGTGTTTTGGCCTTTATTAATAGAGGGATTAAATTCCAGAACCTGGAAGTTATGCTGCAGCTGTACAAAGCTCTGGTACGGCCACACTTGGAGTATTGTGTGCAGTTCTGGTCATCGCATTATAAGAAGGGTGTGAAAGCTTTGGAATGGGTGCAGAGGAGATTTACTAGGATGTTGCCTGGAAGGAATGTCTTACGAGGAAAGGCTGAGGGCCTTGAGGCTGTTTTCGTTGGAGATAATCAAGGGGTTAGATAGGGTGGAGAGGGAGAGTGTTGTTCCAAGTGTGGGAACAGCAAACACAAGGGGACACAACTTTAAAGTGAGGGGAGATAGGTATAAGACAGATGTCAGAGGTCGTTTCTTTACTCAGAGAGTAGTAAAGGTATGGAATGCTTTGCGTGCATCGATATTAGATTCGCCAAGTTTAATTGCATTTAAGTCGTCATTGGACAGGCATATGGACGTACATGAATGGTGTAGGAGGGATGGGCTTCAGATTAGTATGTCAGGGCAACGCAACATCGAGTGCCAAAGGGCCTGTTCTGCGCTTTTTATGTTCTATGTTCTATGTTCACGACACAGGATCGAGCACAAATGAGACGAAAAGACAGAAATTTCCATCCTCTGCTTGTTTTCAAGGAACTGAGAGAGTATCCTTTCGGACACTAACGTCTTCACACTTCCTATTAGGAACGGGAAAGAAGAGACTTCTGACTGTTCTCGAGTGATCGAGTGTGTGGGAAGTTTCTAGAAACCGTCTGTTCTCACGGCTGTGTCTCTGTGTGTTTCGGGAGGGAGGGTTTCTTGTGGTTTATGTCACATTTTTGTCAGTAATTCAGACCTTCCCATTTGTTATTTCAGCTACAATTATTTTAATAAATCTCTGAATACGTGACACATTTGAAAATCTCACTGGGTCCTCAATCAAACTGGGATCTTTGCCTCCAGGCTGACATGTAATATGTTTGTTTTCCTTCCTCACAGTTGACGTCGTGAAGATCTACGTCCTGATTCATAAAGATTGTGGATTGTTTCCATGTGTCAGACGTTACGGGGGTGGGGGGTGGGGGGGACATGGCAGTACTGGTCTTATCCTCGACTTGATATTGAGACACACTCCCACTGTTCATCGGGAAGCGTTTTCTTTCCTGGAATACATCCTTGGGTGTAATATCACGCCGTCCTAATTTATGCAGCCATTGACTGATCTGTCTGGTTCACCGTCACTTTCACCTTTGATCTGTTTGTGGCCGTTTGTTGTCAGAAGCTAAAAAGTAAATATTGCAGTGAGAAAACGCCCGCTCTGGTTCTGGGAGCGGTGACTGTGCTGAGCTGTTTAAAGAACATTTTCTGGCAGTTTATGTTCACATCTTGGTATAGGATGGCGAATGTTTCCTGGTTTTGTGATGTAACAGGCGATGTTGTATCCTCTCGTGTCTCGGTCTCAATTGATTTAATCATCCACATGCTCACCCCGACTGTCTCATTTCTACTGATTCTGCTATTCAATGGTTTCACCGTCAAACACATATTAGTGACCAGCAGAGCCCGCGGGAGACTCCGGGCTCACACCAATGGGGACGGTCAACGTGACACAGAAATGCAAAATCGAAACAATCCATCATCTTACTGAAAAATCACACAACACCATGTTATAGTCCAACAGGTTTAATTGGAAGAAAATTGCTATAAATTCTGTGTTACTATCGAGCCCTCCACTATCACCTGATGAAGGAGTATCGCTCCGAAAGCTAGTGTGCTTCCAATTAAACCTGTTGGACTATAACCTGGTGTTGTGTGATTTTTAACTTTGTACACCTCAGTCATCATCTTACTGTTTGTGATCTCGGCTAATTTCATTCTGTTATATCAACGTTAATTGTGTATTCAATATTGTTGCGGATGTGGAATATTGGGTATGTATCTGTGTCTCGACATTGGTTTGTTCAGGAATTGGGCTTCATGCTGCAGATCCTCAGTTGCTGCACAAACACTACGATTTATGGCGTGACCCAGACTAAGTTCAGATAGCAGCTGAAGAATGTGCTGAAATATTCCTTGACAGAAAATCTTCAATCTAATTCACTCATTAATCAATGCATTCTGGATTTTGTCAGGTCAGTGTTTAAGTAGTAAAGCAGCCTGTCGCTATGGGAACAGAATGAGGTGTATGCTGAATTGTCCAACCTTATCCTACTTGGTGCTACAGGGACACAGTTCAATGTTTGTCTCAGCTCAGGGGACAACGAGAAAATGCACCAACCACTGATCGTATCCCACTATCACTTCAATTTGTAAACAATAAAAATATTCATTAAAAAGTTCGAGGAGAAAGTGAGGACTGCAGATGCTGAAGATCAGAGCTGAAAATGTGTTGCTGGAAATTCGCAGCAGGTCAGGCAGCATCCAAGGAGCAGGAGAATCGACGTTTCGGGCATGAGCCCTTCTTGAGGAATTCCTGAAGAAGGGCTCATGCCCGAAACGTCAATTCTCCTGCTCTTTGGGTGCTGCCTGATCTGCTGCGCTTTACCAGCAACATATTTTCAGTTATTCATTTAAAAGTGCCAAGCAGCAGAGTCAAATGTATTGTTGATTGCCTTTGTATTGAAGAAGCTGAGCTGGAGAGATAGAGACACAGCCCCATGGCCTGCTCCTCAGGGAAAGGGAAGGGACCGGATATGATCTCAGGAATGGAGCTAAAGTCACTCTGTTCTTGCTTTCAACTCTGGGTCCCCCATTCCTTCGGTAGAGCTCATCTCTCCAGTTGTCCTTCTCCCTCCATATCTCCCTCCCGCTCTCACACAGTCCCTCTATCTCTTATCGCCTCCTTCCATTTACACAGTCTGTTTCACTGTCTCTCCCTTTCACATTCCCCTTCAATCTCTCTCCGTTCTGCACTCCCCACCTCCAAAACGACCTTGGTCCAAAAATCTGCTCCTCGAATCCTCCCTCACCTTCATTGTTCGAGGAACAGAGAGACGTGTGGAGCTTCGGGCTGTTGTGAGGGGAATATATGGGGCTTAGACAAAAGTGTCTTCGGTAGGGGACACAGTGGGTTTGAGAACACTGTCCATTACTAGGCGGTAAATGCGGGAGTGACAACATAGGCTGTGGCTAGGGCTAAGGAGTAGAGGTTGGACAAGAGATAATTACACATGGAAGAGATTTGGGGGGAGCGACTCTCGGTTACACAGGGAGCATAGTGGGGAAAGCGTCAAAGGACTTTTTGGGGTTCAAAAGGTGAGGAATTCGAAGGGCAGTTCAGGGTAGGGAGTGTGCAGGTGAATGGGTGTAAGGGTGGGAGAGTGTGTAGGGAAGTGAGTGTGACAGAAGTGTATAGGGGAGTGAATGTGGCAGTCGAGGACCTTGGAGGGTGAGTGTATTTGTCTATGGGCAAGGTTCTGTTGGTGTAAGTGTGACGTAGGGGCAGTGTGTGGGGGCGTGAGTGTAAGAGTGGTGGATTGTGATGGGGAATGAGGTTGACGTTGGGTAGAGTATGGGGGAGTGAGCGTGATGCTGGGCGAGTGTGC
>NC_057735.1:51197354-51211644 GCF_004010195.1 Chiloscyllium plagiosum
GTGAGTGAGGGTGACGGTGGAGGAGTAAATATGGCAGTGGGGTAGGGTGCAGGGGAGCAAGCAAGACAGTTGGAGTGTTTGCAGGGGAATGAGCGTGATGGTGTGGGATTCTGTGAGGGAGTGTGACGGTGCAAGAGTTTTGGGGGTGTGAATGCGATGCAGAGAGATTGTGTGCGAGAGTGAGTTTGATGGTGGGGGAGTGTGTGGGGAGTAAGCATGAGGGTGAGGGAGTGTGCAGGACAGTGAGAATTATGGTGGGAAATTGTGCATGGGAGTGAGCATGAGAGTAGGGGAGGTTGCGGGAATTGAGCATGATGGTGCTGGAGTGTGCAAGGGAGTAAGCATGATGGTGGGGCTCCATTTAGGGAGTGAGGATGACAGTAGAGAGGGTGTGTGAAGAGTGAGGGTGCAGTAGGGGAGTGACAATGGCAGTAAAGGAGTGTGCAGGGGAGTGAGCGTGTAGGTAGGGGAGTGTGTGGGGGATTGAGGTGACATACGAGTGAACGGGACAGTGAGCATGATCGTGAGGGAGTGTGGAAGGATTGAGGGTGACGGTGAGTCAGTGTGTTGGGGAATAAGCATGATGGTGACGTGAGCGGGTAGAAAGTGTGAAGATGGAGGGGTGTGTGCAGGGGAAGAGCGTGACAGCATGGGAGTGTGTGGCGGAGTGACCGTGGCAAAAGGTGTGTGTGTAGCTGAGTGAATATGATGGTGGGTACATGTGTGGGGGAAGGAGAATAATAGTGGGGAACTGTGTGGGGGAGTGACTGCGATGTTGGGCAGTGTGCGGGGGAGAGGGCATGACAGTGTGGGAGTGTGCAGGGAGTGAGAACTTGCATGGGAGCATGCGGGGGTGTGAGCATGAGGGTGGGGCTGTGGACAGGAGACTGAGTGTGACTGTAATTGAGAATGTGAGAGATTGAGTGTGGTAATTGGGGAGAGTGTGGGGGAGTGAGTATGACAGCGGCAGATTGTGCGGTGCAGTGAACGTGATGGGATGTCAATTTGGGTGACAGTTGGAGCTGCAGGGGATTACAGAGATAGGGAGGGATGTAAGAATTGGTGTTTGCACAAACGGGGCAGTGGTTCGAACTGCAGGACTTTACTAAGGTAGGGAGGTTTAATGGGTCTGGATCCCTTTGCAGAGCCAACGACAATTGTTGGGATTGGAGGAATCAGCGATACTGAGGATTGTAACACTTCAGAGAGTAATTGTGGGCTGTGAAGGCAGGTTAGCCATATTACCATTAGTTACACCGAGATGTGGAGTGTTCCTCTGAAGGAGGTTAGAGAAATCGAGAGGGTTGAACATGCTAAAATATATGATACTTGAGGTGGCTTCAGGGACAGGGTGCATTGAGGGATTGGAGGCTGCAAAAGGTATTAAAAATGCTGCATGGGACCAATAACATTACATCAATTGTGATCTGGAGGTGCCAGTGTCGGATTCAGGCATACAAAGTTAAAAATCACACAACATCAAGTTATCATCCAACAGGTTTATTTGGAAGCAATAAGTTTCAGAGTGCTACTACTTCATCAGGTGGTTGTTTCCAGACAACCACCTGACGAAGGAAAAGTGTTCTGAAAGCTCGTTCTTCCAAATAAACCTGTTGGACTATAACCTGATGTTGCGTCATTTTAAACTTATTACATTGATAAGGTGAATTAGAAGGTCTGGAGCTAGAGAACCAGAATGATAGTGATTAAAGAATACCATTCTGATAATGAGGCCACCCAATTAACGTGAAGAAGGGGAAATTTATTGCTCTGAATGACCAATCCGACTGCACGTTTGATTTTACGCAGTTCATCGCAATTTGATGAGATAACAAGGAGCAAAGTATTTGGGACACCAGGAGGTGACCTCATAAGTTCTGGTCTAAGAGCTGGAGGTGGTTAGAGAGAGGACAGACATTCAACAGATGTTGGGGTTTGGAGTGAGGGTGTACTGTCGGAACTGGAGAATGGAACAGGTTTACTGAATGAGGGGTAGGTACTCCTTGACGCAGGGTCTTACAGAACAGCAGGATACAAGCTCCCTACATGTCATTTACTCAGTAGGCTATTCTCATCCAGTCTGGTACTAAACCCCACATACAAAGAGCATGACGTTTCCAGTCTCTTTGTGCTCAAGGCCCCAGTGTAGTAACCTTCAACCCAGTCGGTGCGATCCCGTCGAAAGGGTAATTACACTTCTTCAGACTGTTGAGAATTATCGTCGCTTTGCAGAAGTCTTGATGAGCTCAGCGAAGCAAAGACAATCTGCACCCTGATACCCTGGTTCTCATCCTATTAACCATAATCTGGAGAAAACAACAGAATCCATGAAAGTGCACTGCATGTGTCAGGGATATGATTAAAGCTTGCATTCTCTCCAATGTGTAACCAATTCTTGCTTCTCATTTTACTGCCAATTTAAAGTAATGCAATAAAATCCAATTGAAGGCTTTGGTGAGGTGAGTTGTGGTCAGTCATGTCGATCTGGACGTTGCCAGATCACAGAGATTGTTTTCTATCAGAGCAGCACCAGGTCAATATCAAGCACACAGAGACAACGAGAAATAGATTCCCGTCTGAACTCATCTCCCAGCATGGGCATCTCAGGCTGTGCTCAGCCATTCTAATAATAAGCTCCAAAAATCAATTCAGCAAATCACTGAATTGTGCATTTACAATTTCAAACTATTTAGTTGCTGAATCCCATGGTCTAATCAGAGAAAAATCAGTGATTAAGTTTGTAACAAAATTCAGGTTCCACAACCCAATTGGACCTTGGTCTTATATTGCAGTTTCAATGATTACTACTCCCTCTAACACTCAGCAGGATCAACGTCCCTTTCTATATTTGAAGGGATATCTAGATTGGGAGATTTTGCAGGAAGAGGATTCAGAGAATTGGAGAGTGCGGGGTTTGAACGAGGTTACATAAATTAAAAGTGTTGTCGGGAGTGGAGGTTACAGAGATAGAAATGGTCTGATAGAAGTGGGATTATTGTGTTCAGTTCTGACCACCACACTGCAGGAAGAATTTGATTGCACTGGAATGGGTGCAGAGTAGATTCATGACTATGTTGCCTGGAATAAGAACATAAGACAAAAGAGCAGAATTAAACCATGCAGCCATCGAATTAGCTTCAACAATCATGGTTGATTCGATTACTCACAAGTCCATTTTCCCCAGCTATCTCCTTGAATGCCTTACAGATTAAAAATCTGTCCATCTCAGCTTTGAATGTAATTACTAACCAAGCCTTAAGAGTCCTGTGTTGTGTGAAATTCCTCAGAATTACTGAAGGTAAATGTAGTGATTAGAATGAGGTCAGCCAAGTGGACCTCAAAATATGAGTTTCATGATTGGGACTGCCCATGTGGTCCAATAAGGGAGCCCTGGCTGACAAATGCAAACAGAAGTATGAGACGTTCTGTTCAGTCTGAGAGCGAGGTATGACGGAGCTACATCAATTTCGAGGACTATACACGTGTAAACATAGGATGACTTGCTGACAGTATAATGGCCTCTTTGATGTTATTTCAATAACGTTATCATCGTCTTGGCAGCTGTAGTCGCATTGAAGATAGATGACTGATGATGGTCTAAACTGCTGTTCACTTCACCTCAGGCAAGGCGACAGGTTGAGATTCAAAGTCCTGCATGGTTATTTTAGCCAGTAAGAGAATTGCCGCCTTGCTGTCAAGAACCGATTGCATTACAAGCCATCCATCCAGCCAAGTGAGTTAAGTAAACACCTAAACCGCTCACTAGCCTCTGAGATGAATAAAAGTCCTCCTCTTCTTTGTATTAAATGTGCAAAATTTTATTCTGAGATTCTGTCTTCTGGTCCCTGTCTCTCCCTCAAGGAGAAAGAACCTTTCCACATTTACCTTGTCACGTACCCTCACCATCCTGAATGCTTCAAGAAGTCATAGCCAAGCAATTTGCCAGGCATCACTTGGAAGGCTGGAAAGCAATGCATTCATGGTCAGTTTGTCAGCCTTTATTTCCCAAGTACGCTTCTTCTTCACAATAAAACAGGACAATTTATCAGTTTCCTTCTTGTTGACTATATATGAGCAATGCTGTCTCATATATAGTCAACAAGATGAAGGAAATCTACTGACAACGTCCTGGAGTTAATCAATTATGTCAGATTTTAAAAAAAAATTGTTTTCTGCACTCGTCAATAAAAACCCTCCACAAACTGCAGATGCTGTCTCATATATAGTCAACAAGATGAAGGAAATCTACTGACAACGTCCTGGAGTTAATCAATTATGTCAGATTTTTTAAAAAAAAATGTTTTCTGCACTCGTCAATAAAAACCCTCCACAAACTGCAGGCTGAATATAACTTATCCTGATCTCAAGAACAATTGGAAGTAACTCCGTTAAAGTAACTCCTACCCTTCCTCGGGTATATGACGCATACTGCTACAGAGCAGGAACTGGTCATTCATCCTGTCCTTCTTCTGCTGACTTAGTAAGCAATACACTTCCTGCCACTCCCAGTAATTCTGCACATTCTTCATTTCAGACAATAATCCATGCTTGCTCGAATGGATCTACTTCAATTGCACTTTTCGGTAAAATACACCAGATTCTTTTCATTCACTGCAATATAACATTTCTCCTTGCACTACCATTTCTTCTTTCACTAATTATGCTATCTGTGGCCTTGAGTCTCGATCTTTCTTACAACTGGGAACACTTTCGCTTTCTCTACTTTGTCCAGGCATCTCATGATTTTAAACATCTTCATCAAATCCCCTCTCAACTTTCACTTCTCCAAGCTATGCAGCTCCAACTTCTGCAAGCGATCAACATCACTGAAGGAGAGGAGCCCAACTGACGACATGGCAAATTAACTCACACAACTGTCTGTGTTGAGTTTGCACATTCTCCTCGTGTCTTCGTGAGTTTCCTCCGGATGCTCTGGTTTCCTCCCACAGTCCAAGAAGGTGCAGGTCAGATGAATTGGCCATTCTAAATTGCCTATAGTGTTAGGTGCATTAGTCAGAGGGAAATGGGTCTGGGTGGGTTACTCTTCAGAGCGTCGGTGTGTATTGTTGGGCCTTAGGGCCTGTTCCACACAGGAGGGAATCTAATCTAATCTAAAGGAAGAGGAAAATCTCTGATTTGGATCCCGTACGTTAGTGGTCTGCAGGCTGCTCACTCACTTCCAATGGTCACGCCATGCTGGGAGCGTTTTGCATAAGTCTGGTCTGTGGATTGTAAATAAAGATATTAAAACGATTGCAAAGAAGATTTTAATGGATAATAGCAAAAACTGAGAGGTTTTCACAAATGACTGAAAAGTTTGTATCACCTTTCTTCGGAAAAGAGAAAATCTAGAAACAAATGAATATATCCTTTAAATATAACATAAAAAGGCGATACGAGTCGGAGGTGCATCCTTGTTAGTCAAGGACTGTGGCTGAAAGAAAAACCTTTGACGAAGGTTCGTCAGTTGAGGAGGCATGGGCTGAGTTTAGAGACAGGAGAGCAAAGGTCACATTACTGGGAGACTTTTTTAATGGTCTTCCACAATGTTCCAGAGATATTGAGGAGAGGATTGGCAGAACTATTCAGGACAGGAGTGATAGGAACAGGGTGGTCATTATGGGGGTCTTTAACTTTCCCAACATTGACTGGAAATGCTATAACTTTCATGCGTCGGATGGATCAGTTTTTGTCCTATGCGTGCAGAAGGGCTTCCTGACAAAGTGTGTCAAAGGGCCAGCAAGAGGGGAAGCCACATTGGATCTGGTAATTCGTAATTCACCAGGCCAGGTGTTTGATATAGTGGTAGGTGAACATTTTGCAGACAGTGACCATAATTCAGTTACGTGTGGTTTCGTTGTGAAAAGGGATAGGTACATGCCAGAAGGGAAGAGTTATATATGGGTGAAAGGCAATTACTATGTTATTCTGCAAGACTTCCGTGGCATTGAATGGTCTAGCAAAACGCAAGAGATGGGGGACAATCGAAATGTGGAGCTGGTTTAAGGAACAGATATTGCGTGTCCTTGGTAGGTATGTCACTGTCATGCAGCGAGAAAGTGATAAGGTAAGAGAACCGTGGTTTACAAATAAATTGTATCTCTTGTTAAGCGGAATATGGAGGCTTATGTGACATTGCGACAATTTGGCTCAGATTAGGTGATAGAGAGTTACACATTAGCTAGTAAGGATTTAAAGACAGAGGGAGGAAGAGCAAGGAGGGGAGCTGAGCAGTCTTTAGCAGGTCGGATAAGGAGGACACTAAGGTTCTCTACAGTAATGTGAGGAACAAAAGGATGACAAAGGGTAGGAATAGGTCCAGACAAAGGCAGAAGTGGGAAGTTGTGTGTGGACCTTGTGGAGATCAGAGAGGTGCCAAACGAATATTTCTCATTTGTTTTCAACCAGGAACAGGTGAATAATGCAGAGGAGAAGACTGAGATATGGCCTCTTAGACTAGAAAGGATTGAGGTTAGTGAGGCAGAGGTGTTATCAATTCTAGAATGTGTGAAAGTAGATAAATAACCTGGGCCTGGATTTATCTGAGTGTTCTCTGGGATTTTGGGGAGGAGACAGCGGAGCCTTTGGCCTTGATATTTGAGTCATTTCCTACAGGTTTCGTACCAGCAGATTGGAGGATTGCAAATGCTGTGCCCTTGTTCAAGAAGGGCAGCAGAGATGACACAGGCATCTGCTGTACGAAAAGATTTGGAAAGGATTATAAGAGATAGGATTTATTACCATCTGGCAAACAACAATTTGATTTCGGATAGTCAACAAGGTTTCATCAAGGGCAGGTCGTATCTCACAAACCTTATTGAATTTTTTGGGAAAGTGACCAAGCATGTGCATGAGGGTAGGGCAGTTGTACATGGCCTTCAGTAAAGCCTTTGATAAGGTTTCACATGGTAATCTATTGGAGAAAATGCGAAGGCAATGGATTGAGGGTGATTTATCAGTTTGGATTAGAAACTGAAGAAAAGTAAGAACGAGTGGTTGTTGAGGGAAAATATTCAGCCTGGAATCTGGTTACTAGTGGTGTGCCACAAAGATCTGTTTTGGGACCACGGCTGTTTGCCACGTTTATAAATGACTTGGACGCAGGCAGATGTGAAAGTTTGCAGATGGCACTAAATTCGGTGGAGTGGTGAACAGTGTTGAAGAATGTTGCAGGTTGCAGAGAGTCTTGGATAAACTGGAGAGTTGGGCTGAGAGGGGGCAAATGGAGTTCAATGCAGATAAATGTGAGGCCATTCACTTTCAGAAGAATACTATGAAGACGAAATACTGGGTCAATGGAAAGATACTTGGTAGTGTGGATGTGCAGAGGTATCTTGGAGTCCATGTGCATAGATCACCGAAAGTTGCCACAGTTTGATAGTGCTGATAAGAAGGTATACATTCTGTTAGGTTTTATTGGTAGAGGGATTGAGTTCTGGAGCCGTGATGTCATGCTGCAACTGTTCAAAACGCTAATGTGGCCTCACTTGAAATACTGTGTACAGTTCTGGTCGGCCCAATTCAAGAAGGACGTGGAAGCATTGGAAATGTTGCAAAAGAGATTAACTAGGATGTTGCCTGGTCTGGGGGGAAGCTCTTATGAGGAAAGGCTGACAGACTTGGGTCTGTTCTCAATTGAGAGAAGAAGGCTAAGACGGGATTTAATAGAGACACACACGATGATAAGAAGATCAGATAGGGTGGTCAGTGAGAATCATTTTCCTCGAATGATGACGCGGCTTGTATGAGGAAATATAGCTGCAAATTGAGTGGTGATAGATTTAAGACAGATGTCAGAGGCAGGTTCTTTACTCAGAGAGCGTTAAGGGCGTGGAATGCTCTGCCTCATGAGAGGGTTTTAAACAGACTTTAGATAAGCACGTGGATGATGGTGGAATTGCGTTAGATTAGTTCACAGCTCAGTGCAACATCGAGGGCGGAAGAGCGTGTTCTGCACTGCGTTTTTCTATGTTCTATGTAAATCCACAAGGGAGTTGGTCAGGCAGATTTCGAGAAAGAACTTCCAACTTGTTGGTGGGTGGGGGTTGGTCTTCTACCGAATGGCTGTCGTAAATTAAATCAACGAGGAATTAGAAGAAAGGTTTTTACAAACAGAGCGGACAGGAAGTGGACCTTGTTTCTACTTGGAGGAGAGGAAGCAGATATTTCAGGTAAATAGCCATTGTGGACACAAAGGACTGAATTCTGTGCTCTGAAGACTATACATTTGACTGGGAAGCTCTACATGCGCTTGAAGGTGTAAAGAATAGGAAATGCTGACAGTGTAACATGAAGTGGGTGGGAGGAAGATCATGCGGAACATAAATAGCAGCACAGATGGAGGAGTAGGTGTTGTCCCGTTTCCGTGTTATTCATCACATGGAGCAAGTCTGCGAAATAGTGTGTGAGGCACAGACTTGCCAAATTAGTGTTTAGTGGCAGAGGTACAAGGACAAAGCACCAAAGGTGTTTTGTAGTCAACCACAAACCAATGATTATCACAGAATAACAAAGTTAGGAATATTATTGTGCAGTTTGTCCGCATGATCGGGATTGAAATAGAGTATAACTATAAAATTCGGATTGATGAAGATTGAGAAATCAATACCTGAGTGATGTAAACCTCGATGTCTTAAAACGATAATTTCATTGACCTACAACGGGCACCTAATGGCGTGCATTTGTCTATTGCCTTCAACACAGCAAAACATCCCAAGGCGTTTCAAACAGCACCTTCAGGGACAATTTTTTTTTAAGATTACTTACAGTGTGGAAACAGGCCCTACGGCCCAACAAGTCCACACCGACCCGCCGAAGAGCGGCCCACCCAGGCCTGTTCTCCTACATTTACCTCTATACCTAACACTACGGGCAATTTAGCATGGCCAATTCACCTAATCTGCACATTTATGGACTGTGGGAGGAAACTGGAGCGCCCGGAGGAAACCAATGCAGACACGGGGAGAATGTGTAAACTCCACACAGTCAGTCGCCTCAGGCGGGAATTGAACCCGGGTCTCTGACGCAGCAGTGCTAACCACTGTGCCACCATGCCACCCACATTCGACATTGATTTTGAAGAGGAGATAGGCGGAAAAAAATGTGTGCCACTGACGGATGATGTTTTCAGCTAACTAGAAGAGAACATTCAGCCTGTTCAGCTTTGCACCCCTATTCAATAATTTCTAGGCTGATCTCCCAAAGTCCTCAATTTTTTTTTGTTTGTCAGCTCTTCAATGCCACCAAATCCTTGACACTTCAAAATACTATCCATCTCCACTCTGAATACTTTCAGTGATCCAGCCTCCATTGCCCTCTGAGTTAGAAAATTCCAGACATCCATTAACGTCTGCCAGAATGCAAAACATCTATTCACGTCTCAGTTTTCAAGTAATGGCTTCTAATTCTTTAACTAAGTGCCCTACTTCTGTATTAAAACACGTGTAGAAGCATCTTCTCAACTTCTAAACTTCAAGCTCCCCCACATGAAATAAGGTCACCCATTATTATTCCAAACGCTAATGCATAAAGATCTAACCCGTAACTCATTAACAGTTGCAAGCTTCATCTGAGACATATCTATTAATTCTAGTATGTGTTATCTTAAGTAAGTGATAAAATTGTGCACAGTACTCCAGGTGAATTCTCACCAACATCTTTACAGTTGTAACAAAACGTCCCTTTAAAATAAATAAGTCCAGTCCGATCACAATGAAATTTCATTGTCTTATTTCCTTGCTGCGCCTCGACTCTAACATTTCGAATTTCGTGCACAAGAATAACCACATAGCCTTCGTACCCAACTGCTTTTGCATTCTCTCTTCATTTAAATAACAGGAAATTTGATACTTGCCGCGAAATGAGGACGCTTCCTTCCCACTTTTAACTTCTTTGGCAAAGTCGGTGCGTCCTGATTCAATCTATCTCTATCTCATTACGGATTATTACTGATCTTATCACTACATTCCTTACCAAATTTGCTTTTGCATTATCAGCTAATATAGGGTAAGTGCATTACATTTTATCGCCTGCATTCATTGTTTTATTTAGATTTTAAGTAATTGAGGGTCTAGGAACTCCACGAACCTAAAAAAAAAAGCGCATTCATTGCAATCCTTTCTTTTCTTTGTTATCCAATTCTTAATCCATCCATAAAAAAATTCTCTGTAAACGACAATCCCATCTCTTGAAATAGCTATAAATTCTGTGTTACGATCGAGCCCTCCACAATCACCTGATGAAGGAGCGTCGCTCCGAAAGCTAGTCTGCTTCCAATTAAACCTGTTGGACTATAAGCTGGTGTTGTGTGATTTTTACCTTTGTACACCCCAGTCCAACACCGGCATCTCCGAATCATCCTTGGAATTTGGGAGGAAATCAGCGTACCCAGAGGGAACTCAAACAAACATGTGGAAAATGTGCAAACTCCATATAGTTGCCAGAGGCTGGAATCAAACGCGGGGCCCTAGCACTGTGAGGCAGCAGTGTTAAGCACTGAGCCACCATACCATGTCTCTTGGCATTTCTTGCTTATTCATGGACTCAAACATTTTCCCAATATCGGAGATCCAACTAACCAATGTACCGTTTTCTGATTCCTGTCTTCTTCCTTTCCTGAACAAGGTCATTTCATCAGCAGTTTTCCAATGACCTCGAGCCCTCCTTGAATTCAGTGATCTTCGGAATATTGCAGCCATAAGCTCCACTATCTCTGCACTCATTTCGCTTAAAACCTGAGGGTTTAGGCCGTAAAGACCCAACGACCTGCTGTGCCTCCAATCCCATTAGTCTGTTCAAAACAATGTCGCTTGTATTTTCCTCCATTATTCCTTGCTGATGCATCTTCGAAATATTTGTATTGTCCAATAGCATGATGATCAAATAACAAATCTTCTAATTATTTTAATTTTTAACAAAATATTCTTGTTCAGTTCCCAGTAGCAATTACTCAGTCCCATCTACTCAGAGTTCCAATTGTACTTGACCTACACACACTCTCTCCCTTTAAGCACACGGGGAAAGGTTTGCAGTTTGATTTTTGTTTCTTACGCATGCAAAATCTTCATCATGATTGGTGATTCAGTCAACTGCTGCTGGTTCGTAAAACAAAAAACGTTCTCTCACCTGCGACAACATTTCAACGTTGGACCTGATTTAGTTTTTGATTCGATCCTTTTATTGTCTGTCTTTGTTAACCACAGGTGATTCGACCTCTCATCAAGTCCTTCATATTGAGAAGAATTAAAAATTCGAAGCATCATGAAATATTGGCTTAAATGTCTGTTAATGTTCATACACTGATCCTCCTCTTAGTCTATGTTTACCTCCAGATTTAATCAACAAATTAGTTTAAGCCTGCTGATTGGATGCGTGGCTCGATACAATGCTTCAAGCGGATTCTTTGCCAGATCATCAACTGACTGCATCTAATACAGGAGTTCAATGGACAGACACAGAACAAGATTGAAAAGTGTGAGCTATAACCGCTGAAAACCATACAGGACAAACAGGGAAGTGGATTACAACACAAGCCACAGATCTTCATTGTTTCCGGTCATGGATAAAACTCGAGAGTAACGCATGCACTATTAATATAGAATAGGAACACACTTGGAGGGGGAGAAAAAAATCAGACCAATAGGTCAAATGGACAGTGCAAAAATGAGACTAATTGGACGAGAGACGCGTCGAACGGTCCACAGGGATGACAAAAGTAAAATTGAGATTTAAACATAACAAACGTCAACTTGGTGAATGACTTTGGAAGGTAAGTGAATTCAGGGATGTTGAGAAAAAAGGACACTGTGAGACAGTAACTGTAGGGTTGCTGGTGAACAAGACACTGTGGGGCGGCAATTTTCGGGTTTATGGGCAAATGAGACAGTGTAAGTTAGTGAGCATCGGGGTAATGGACGAACGAGGCATTGTCAGTCAGTGAGTACAGGGGTGATTGGTGAACAGTACAGTATAGGTCTGTGAGTACAGGGGTAATGAGTGAACAGTACTGTGTAGGTCAGTGAGTGATGGGTGAATGGGTCATTGTAGTGCAGTATGTACAGGGGTGATGAGGAAAAGCTCAGTGCAAGTCAGTGTGTAAAGGGGTAATGGGGCAACGGGACAATGTAGGTCAGTGAGTGCAGGAGTGATGGGTAATGGGACAGTTTTGGTCAGGCTGACTGTTCGATTTTTCATTGACTGACGAGTCAGAGATAATGGTGCTTGGAGAGAAAAGTGCAGCTGGAATGACAATAGGTAGAACTACAATTTATTTACTGTTGGAGGCCGTTCAAAGTGGCAGTTGTTCTTGTACTTCTCAGTCCTCTGTTGTGATGCTTCATTCGGCCCTTTGAAAATGTGACACAGCAGCATCTCGAAGCTACTTCAATGGGTAGGTGAAGTTTGGTAAATGTTCTTGGAAAATCCAGGCTGGAAAAGGAAGATCCCGCCTGTTCCAGTGCCTCTTTCTGTACTTCCCATCTTTGCAACATCTTATCGAAGCGTTGGTCATGCTGCTGACACGAATTCATGGTGGAAACAGCCCCCATACTTCACCCTGGATCGACAATCAAGTCCTGTGGTCTCACTGAATGCAACATTGCACACACTACCTTCGGGAATATGAACAGTAACTTTCAAGTAACAGAACATAAGAGTGACAATACAGTTGCTTTACAAGTTGCATTATGTCCCGTATTTTAAGTCAGTGATGATGTGCACTCCAACTGTAGCCAGTACAAAACAGAGCTTGTAAAGCCTTGGGGTTTGTTGACGTTGGGACATTAGCAGCAGCTTGAATGTGTGTGATCCAGGTCCCAGAGAATCAAGAACTTTTCATTTAACTTGCAGTTGCTGTTAGGGTCTTGAAGAAATTAAAGCAATTTATCCCTCCCTGCATTACAGCAACAAATTGGCATTCCCTGTCTGTCCCGGATGTTGGCTGTAAGACAATCTGTTTTCTGACTTGCCTTTTGCCAAGGGTCTATTTTCGGGATGTTACGATGTGTGTCCCCGAATTTGTTCGTTTTTTATGTTGCCATATTGGAATGGCTGACCCTGGGCCGCGCGGTGGCTCAGTGGTTAGCTCTGCTGTCTCACAGCGATAGGGGCCCGGATTCAATTCCCACCTCGGGCAACTGTCAGTGTGGCGTTTGCACATTATCCCCGTGTCTGCAGGGGGTTCCTTCAGGTGCTCTGGTTTCCTCCCACAGTCCAAAGATGTGCATGAATTGGCCATACTAAATTGCCTGTAGCATTAGTGCATCTGTCACGGGTAAAGGTAGGGGAATGGGTCTGGCTGAATGGCTCTTCGGCGGGTCGGTTTGAGCTGAAGGGCCTGTTTCCACACTGTAGGGAACTTAATCTAAATTCGTGATAGTTACTGTAGCTATTATCCTGTTAAATTTTCCAATAGAGTTAAATTATCCCAATTCCTTATTTCATTTGTTGTATGTGAACTATAGTGGACAACTAAGGTCTGTTTTTCATCAAATCTGTTAGTTTAAACAATCGAATTGCATTTGTGCCGCTGCACCATGTGTTTACATTGAAAGAAAGAGAAAAGTTAGAGCCCAGACAATCATCTGAATATTTTGATGGGATTTGGTCTGGTCCATAACATAAGAACATAAGAAGCAAAAACAGAAGTAGCCCATTAGGTCCACCAATCCTGCCCCATTAGTCAATAGACGCATAGATAAGTAACTCCACTTTCCTACCAACTCCTTTTATGCCCATATCGCCGATATCACAGAAACTCATTCATCTCCTCTGTCAATAGAACATAGATAGAACATAGAACATAGAACAATACAGCACAGAACAGGCCCTTCGGCCTACGATGTTGTGCCGAACTTCTAACCTAGATTAAGTACCCATCCATGTACCTATCCAAATGCCGCTTAGAAGGTCGCCAATGATTCCGACTCTACCACTCCCACGGGCAGCGCATTCCATGCCCCCACCACTCTCTGGGTAAAGAACCCACCCCTGACATCTCCCCTATACCTTCCACCCTTCACCTTAAATTTATGTCCCCTTGTAACACTCTGTTGTACCCGGGGAAAAAGTTTCTGACTGTCTACTCTATCTATTCCTCTGATCATCTTATAAACCTCTATCAACTCACCCCTCATCCTTCGCCGTTCCAACGAGAAAAGGCCGAGAACTCTCAACCTATCCTCGTACGACCTATTCTCCATTCCAGGCAACATCCTGGTAAATCTTCTCTGCACCCTCTCCAAAGCTTCCACATCTTTCCTAAAGTGAGGCGACCAAAACTGCACACAGTACT
>NC_057735.1:51211939-51241849 GCF_004010195.1 Chiloscyllium plagiosum
TCCCATGCCTCCTGGCTTTCCGCATAAGCCTACCATGGGGGACCTTATCAAATGCCTTACTAAAATCCATGTACACTACATCCACTGCTCTTCCCTCATCCACATGCTTGGTCACCTCCTTGAAGAATTCAATAAGACTTGTAAGGCAAGACCTACCCTTCACAAATCCGTGCTGGCTGTCCCTAATCAAGCAGTGTCTTTCCAATACTTTCAGTCATCTAAGGTCCACAACTCTCTGGATTCAGGAATTATAGATATTCACTAACTTCAGAAACAAACTTTCTTGCAGCTCAGTATTAAATTGTATACCTTGTTCTATATCTTTTTACCCAATAGAGACGCCGCCAAGGAGTGGGAACGTTTTCTCAACATCTACGTTGTCAAGCTCGGTCTTTATCTTGTACATTTCAGTAATATGCCCCTTCATTCATTTCTATTGCAATGAATAACCTCCTAATCATTTTAGGCGTTCTTAATAGATCAATACATTCATCCCAGAATTCACCCGAATGAATCAGCCCAGTGACTTGCTACACCAGTATGCCAACGTTGGATTTCATGCACCAGAACATACTAATCTCTTCATACTTCTCTTTGCTTTTTTTAAAATTTGGTCTTCGCTCCATTACATATTCTCCTGGTCTTTGACACTCAGTGCTAAAGTGCATGACCACATACCTTCCTTTTACAATTAACTCCATCTGTCCACACTCTTACGTTATCTATATCCATTTTCAGATTCTTTAAATCATTATTGCAACATGCCCTCCCACGTATGTTCGTGCCATCCACAAATCTGGATATAAATTGCACACAATCCACGACTTCAAGCCATCAGTGTAGATTGTAAATAACTGATGCTGTAGGAAAATATCTGTGGTATCTGCAGTTGGCACATATTTTAAAAAATCTGATAATGACCCAATAAATTCTGCTGTTGATCATTTATGTGTTAACCAATCCTCATGCCATTATCCGTCATGCTATGAGCCCCTGTCTTGTCTAAGAATCTTTATTTTGTTGTGTCTTATAAATGGCTTATTTTATATGATTTATCGTTGTCACATGCACATCGACACCATGAAAATGCTTAGTTTGCGATGGGTACAGGCAGAACATAGTGAGCAAGGATATGCAAACCATTGAGTACTCAGACACAGTGAAGCATCCAGGTTACACTGCACATGACGTACACGAAGCACGATCAGCATTAACAAAATGAACATTATTAGAACTTGAAGAATTCATTAATCAGTTTATTAATGATTGGAATAAAAACTTCCCGAACTTACTGGTGCATCTGTCAAATCTTCAGTGTCTTCTGCCTGATGGAAGATTTGTAGCAGAGCATTAACGGGGTGGGAGAGGTCATTGATGATGTTGGCAGCTTTTCCATAGTAGGTAGAACCTCTAAAGACAAATACATTGTCTACCAGTCTCTGTTACCTAGTCCACCTGCTATGTTCTCAGGGAAGTCCAGTAAAAGTTTGCATGATTTTACGGGGCAAAACACAACTTCTGCTTCACAAACCAAGTTAAGCTGGTCCAATACTTCCTCCACGAATACAGGACTTCAACAGATTCCCGACACAAATATTTAGGCTAAACGGCCTTTAGGGTTTCTGCTTTCTGTTTCATTCACTTGTTAAAGATAGGTGCCACATCAGAGCCTGTATAGTTTCGATGGAAACCTCCTGCAATCCAGTGGCTTATGGCATATTTCAAAAATGCCGCCACTTATATAAAAAAAAGTATCAGTTTCTGCTTACTTGATTATTAAGAGCACACTAAATTAACAGTGGCTCCATATTTTGAAAGCCGGGGACCCGGCTTAAAAAGGTACAGGCAATAACAACCATCAATATGCAAAATTATATCAATTCAGACCAACGTTTTATCACTTCTAACTGTACGAGTTTTGTTTCCAGAGCAAGATCTCACAAGACCGGTTCCATGGGACTGGTCCAGTGAGATGTGTTACATCTAACACTGAAACGAGCCTTGTTGTGTGCAGTGCTTTAAAAGAGGCAGACAGGCAGCAAAGCCAAGCTGTCCAAGATGGAATCCACTTTGCAAATCAAGGAGCGCCGCTGGCCAGCTCGGCATAGCATTCCAGTGGGTGACAATGCTTTCCTCTGTTGTTTCTCCATGGGCAGCAAGTGATTGCGGTGGGACATCCCAGTAGACTACCAAATACTTTTATCAATCCAAAACAGGATGCCGGCAAATAATTCCTTTATCCAAACCAAATGTTATTCATCTTTCATGCAAGGGGAGAATATCTATTCACATTATAATAACAACTTCAACAGGCTATTCAAAATATACTTTTACTTTAACATAAATATGAGGCAACCTCTACTTACCTATTCAGCAAAACATTAAGTTCAAAATTGTTAAAAAGTGCCGAACTGATAGCAAGTCAATATTGGTGCAAATGACTGGGACAGCCTCTTCTTTCCTAGGCCATCTGCTTCCTCATAGATTCTGGTCAAAAGATGCCTGCTTGTTTAGGCTGTAGTTTTCTGCTTATGAGCTATTAACAGTGATAAGTTTAAACCTCAATCCACCGTATCCTTCATGTTAGCTTCCAAAACATTTTCTTCTTCCACACCCTTCAGTGACCGTCATGATGGTGACAAATCTGTCAGCAGTTGCAATACCTTCCTTCTGAAACATTTAACTCTTCCAACTAGCTTTTGACCTCCATACAGAACACGAGTCTGTCTTCTCGGAGAAGGAAGATGGCTCCTTGAGACTTGGCATAAACCATCCACTTTCCTGATTCATTGTCAACAAATCATGGTAAAGTAACACGTGTGCACCATTAACAATGGAGCCAGGAGGAACAACATGGCGCAGTCCATTTGTACAGTCTCTGCTTTATTCGTTTGTCATGTTGAAGCATTAATGACATCTTCCAATTATGTAGACGTAGCTTGACGATTTGAATGGCCTCTTCCTGATTTTACATAATAGGCTCAAATGCCTGATCGGATGACCCCAGGTCCCTGTGTAACAATTCAATGTAATGAATAGATTCTGTCCCTTCCTTTGTAATTGGCAGGTGGGATTAAGTGGGTTGTCCCTCTTCTGCTACCAGTAGTTTTGAAGGGCTGAATGGCTTCCTCATATTCCTGTAAAACCAGCTTGAGGTGCTGAATGTGCTCTTCTTTTCTCACTACCGAAACGATCAGTGTCTGGCAGTATTGTTAGATGAATGTTACTGACACTTTGACAGCACATGGACAAAGACTGGTTAAGGAACTGAGGCGGGGCGAGGGTTTGCAACTTGTTCTGAATATTACGAAGACTTCAGTCAACATTCCCACATCTTAGTGTGGAGGAAGATGAAGCTACTCTGAAGATCTCCTGTGGAGATGTCCCGCAATTGACGTGATTGATGTCCATCATCCATACACAACTTTTTTTGTGTTATGAATGTTTCTAACGAGTGAGAAATGTACAATTGATTCCGATTAAGTTAACTTTTTTTCAGGTCCTCTGTCGAATACTGCGTTACCATCAGGGGATTCCTTCTTATATCGTGTTCACATCTTTTGTTTATGTCAATATTTCACGGTGTACATGTTGGGAGTGTTTCCTTCAAACTAGATTAGATACCCTATAGTGTGGAAACAGACATTTCGGCCCAACAAGTCCACACCGGCCCTCTGAAGAGTAACCCACCAGCTTAATTTCCCTTCTGACTAATGCACCTAATACTAGGGGCAATTTCGCATGGCTAATTCACCTAACCTGCACATCTTTGGTTTGTGGGTGAAAACCGGACTACTGGGAGAAAAACCAACGCAGACAATTTGCAAACTCCACACAAAGGCTGGAATCAAACCTGGATCCCTGGCACTATAAGGTGGTAGGGTTAACCATTGAGCCACCGCGCCAACTGTTGGGACCGCACTATTCCAGAGAGGGAGGGGAGCTATATCACTGAGTGGTTTGGAAGGGGGCGTGTATCGATGGATCATTGATGCAGCAGAGAGTTCAGGGCTACAAACAATTGGACATGCAAAATGATTTGAGACCCAGAGCAGATCGGCCATGGTTCTATTGAAGGGAAAAGCAGGCTTGAGGGGCTGAATGACCTACTACTGCTTCTCATGCTTACTCTGCCTTACTCTGTCATTGGAATTCTGGTATTTGTACTTTCATGGAATTTCTGTTAAGGAGTTTTGCAGTCAGAGAGACCAGGGGATTTTGTAAGCCATCTTTGTGTAAAGTATGGGAACTGTGCTCACTGAGAAACTAGGTTTGCAACATTACCAACAAATGGAGATAGGGGAACTTGTGTAAAGAGTGCCGTGGGGGCTGGTTAGTCATACATAGAACTGAGAAACGGGAGGGAATTATTAGACGTTTTCACCCTACTCCAGCAGGTATTAACTAAGCTTTGGATAAATGCAAGCACGCAGGTACCACAAACCTGTCAGAAGTCTCACGACACCAGGTTATAGTCCAACAGGTTTATTTGAAAGTACAAGCTTTCGGACAGCTGCTCCTTCATCAGGTGAAGTGAAGAGATGCATATAGGCACATAATTTAGAGACAAAGTAATCAAGGGATAGTACAAATGGTGTAAGTGGAGTGTCGAAAGGCTGAAGAGCAAGTCTATGCAGGTGACCAAAATTGTCAGACAGTGTGAACAGCTGAAAAGAAATTGAAGGGATGTCCAATGATCAGATCAATTGTGGTAGAGAGATAATTATATATATAAAAAAACAAAAATAAGGTACTGCAATTATATATAATCTCAGAGTAGATTGGATAAAGTGTCAGGGGCTAGTCAGGCAGAAGTTTTAAATTTTCGGGAAAAAAATGTAATCGATTGCCAAAGCAAAGTTACTGAAACTGTGATGGAAAAATAAACGACATATCATTGGATTTTAAAAATATGTATATCAATATTAATATTTCTGTACACACTCAGACACACAGAAACGTGCGCACACAGAGTCATATACGTATTTACATTGCTGAATACAAAACAAGTCTGCAAAATATCAGCTTCAAAAACGCTTGTCCAAACAATAGTTAAACTCATGACAAAAGGAAAAATATGATTGTGCCACATATTATTCTGCCTCTGATGTTATTCTGCTCACACAGGTTGCTGACAATGATGTTTCTTCCTGGGACAGTTGGATCTGACTGAATTGCCTTTGATTTATGCAAAGGAGAGATTGTGATGAATCCTCAACAGGAATCCTCCCCGAGTGGTAACATTGACGGGAGGGTTTTCAGCTCTCCAATATTGCTGTTAAGAAGAAGACAGAATGGGATCAATAGGCCGTTGTTTCTCAGGAAGTTTTCATCTCAAGAACAGTTGCATTTCTTCCTCTCTGAGCTGAAAAATGCGACAACGCAATACGACCCCAAATAGGATCTTGTGATGTCTTTTTGGAGATTCTCTGGACTGTATGATTCTGCCGTATTCCCTGCTCCATGTAGGACTGAATTATAAATCATAATTCGAAGATGTGTTCATACATGTCCGCCTCAGTTTTGTACAATACGAGTATGCATATTATCTGTGTTAAAATGAAAACGTTGTTTTACAAAGTACAACGAGTAATACGAATTAAAAAAGTAAAGCATTTCGGCCCTTTAAGCCTGCGCCAAAATATTTTGCCCTTCCATTTTAAAACTGTCCTCCCTAAAGGATCCTTATGAGAATTTTGGGAAAATTGAATCTCCAGTTTTAGTCTCACATACAAGAGGAAACATCATCAGCTACTGGCCTGATACAATCTCCCCAAGATGTTATATGATTCAACATGAACATCTTCAGTTCTCAGACCTGAAGTGCTCTGACCACGTAGACGTTTATGAAATCATGAGGGGTTTGTATACAGTGAATAGCCAATATCATTTTCTTAGAGTTTTAGAATTCAAAAGTACAGGCCATAGATGGAATGTGAGAGGGGAAAGACCGAAAGAGACGAAGGGATAACGTTTTTGCACAGAAGGTGGTATGTATATGGAACGTGTTGCCAGTGGAAGTGGTGAAGTTAGGTACAATTACAATTTTAAAAGACATCTGGATGCGTTTATGAATGGAAGGGTATAGAGGGATAATGACTTAATGTTGGCAAATGGGGCAATATCAGAAGTGGATGACTAGTCGGTGCAGATAATTTGGACCAAAGGGTCAGTTTCCGTGCAGCGTGATTCCATAATTTTTCTAGGCCTTCTTTCCAGGAACGCATAAAGTGAAAAACCTTTGAAAAACTTCCAAAGCAAATGTGTTATTCTATCTGTTTATAGAATCCCTATAGTGTGAACCAGGCCCTTCGGCTCAACAAATCCACACCAATCTTCCAAAGAGCATCCAAACTAGACCCATTCCCCCATCTTACATTCACCGCTGACTAATGCAACGAACCTACTGAACACTATGCGCAATTTAGCGTAGTCAATTCACCTAACCTGTACTGCGGGAGGAAACTGGAGCACCCAGAGGAAACCCACGCAGATATTGGACAGCCTCCCAAAGCTGGAATTGAACCCAATTCCTTCGTGCTGTGAGGCAGCAGTGCTAACCAGTGAACCACCATGCCGTCATTCCCATTTCGGGAATCATAACTACACCCAATGCATCCGACACGTTTCCAGTAATGCCATGTACAGATGCAGTAAAATATCCTGACGATTATACCCATTGACCCTTTCAAGAAACTGCATCATTCCATATACCTTCTGAATCACTTTCTGCATCTGCAGACTGACTTCATGTGATTCATGTGCCAGGGCGTAGAAATCTCTCTGCACCACCAAGTTCTGCGATCTTCCTCTATTTGAGCAGGTTACCATTGATTTATCCTGACACCATAGCACAAACTTGTCAAAACCCAGATTATACTGTTTCCACTGAAGGTTTGCACAGTAACCTCCCCATCTATATCTTATTGCAGACTTTCTAACTTCACTTGACATCACATTAAATATCGGTCTTGGTGCATGAGCTAATTGCGATCCAATCCAATCAGCCCATTCATCCAAATCATTGATCTACATTGTAAATAATTGATTACTTCACACAGACCCTTGAGGCACTCCACCAAATCACAGCTTTCCAAACTGATATTAACATGTGTCACTGCTGCCTATTTCCAGATATTTAAACAGGGCTTCCCGGTTCCATTGTGGCAACCTAGAAAATTTGCATGGCCTCATCCTGTGCTGTGCAATATACTAAAAGTCTGAATGGCTTCATTCTGTTACTTAGAAAATTCACAGATGGGCATATTGGTCTTCTATCTCGTAACGATGCAGAGTGGCTGAATAGGGTCTATCTCTATCTCTGTAACAAGTCTGACGGGTTCAGTGAGAAGACAGCATGTGAGATAGGAGCAGAAGTTAGCCTTTCGATCCCTCGAACCTGCTACTCCATTAAGAATGCTCAGGTTGATGTGATGACAGCTGAACACCCCTTTCCTGTCTGTTATGAACAAACGTTCATCCTCTTGTTCATCAAAGATTTATGGCATTTAACCTTGGATTTTTTCAGTGATGCAGTCTTCACTGCTTCTTGGGGTAAGGCTATCACAGAATGCACCACCCTAAAGAGAAAAGAACATTAATTTCTGAATCTGAAATGGGAAGGCTCTTATTCGCAATCTGTGTTGTCCTTACACCAATGACCATTCGTTTGAGATAAAGGACACAATAGTTAAGACTAGATATATATTATTCAGCCAACCAAACTTATCCACATTTCCATTAGCCCTCTTCAGTCAAATACTCATCAAATTCAGCCTCCATTGAACTCACGGGAAAGCAATTCCAGATAATAGAGCAATAAATTGTAACAGATAGAGAGATTTTGGCTGATGGATTCATTTGATATGTCATTTGATAATGGTTGAACTGTTTCAAAATCCCATTCTCCTGCCTTCTCCAAGTAAACATTTAACACCCCAATGATGATAAACTTAAATATCTGAACAAGAACAAAGAACAATACAGCACAGGAACAGGCCCTTTGCGCCGACACATCTTGCCCTTCCACACTAAAGCTCTCTTCACTTACAGGATCCATATCCCTCTATTCCCTTCCTAATCGTCTAGGTTCTTATTGAATGCTGCTTTGTGTCTGCTTCCACCATCGCCCCTGGCAGAGTGTTCCAGGCACTCACCACCCTTTGCGTTAAAAACCTGCCTCGCACATCTCTTTGAAATTCATAACTGTGTCCCCTCGTAACTGACCTTTCCACTCTGGGAAAAAAAGCCTCATATTTTCCACTCTAGCTACACCATTCACAATCTTATAAACTTCTATCAGGTTGCCCTTCAACATTTTGCATTCCAGTGATAACAAACTCAGTCTATCCAACCTACCTTCATCGTTAAAATCCCTCATATCAGGCAACATCCTGGTAAGCCTTTTTATAGTCTCTCCAAAGTCTCATTATACTCATGGTATGTGTTAACCAGTCTGTATAAATATTCCAAATGTGACCGAACGAAAGTTCTGGCCATCAGAAAATTTGGGCCTTAATCTATGGTGAAGTAATCGCAGCTTCCCGTGGACAGGTTTTTCTGCGTAAACCATACTCATTCTTTATGAATGACATAGGAACACCAACCTTGGATACTGAGCAGTAGGGGTTCAGACTATTGAAAATTAATTAACTCTTGGACATCAGGTATCGGGAAGTCTGTCTTTCGGAAGACTAAGAAGTGCAAGTGCAAGTGAATTATGACTGAGTCAGAATGACTTCATCTAAGGGAGGTTGTGGCTGACAAAGCTGTTAGAAATGAGGTTCTGAGCACTGCGAACTACACTACAAATGGAATATCCTTGGGAAAAGTAGCGAACAATACTGTAAACGGAAGACTGTTGGGAAAAGTAGATGAGCAGAGAGATCTGGGAGTTCAGGTCCTTTGTGCCCTGAAGGTGGCGGCACATATAGATGAAGTGGTCAAGAAGGCATATAGTCTGCTTGCCTTCATCGGACGGGGTATTGAGTATTACAGCTGGCAGGCCATGTTAAAATTGTACACGACTTTCGTTCGGCCGCATTTAGAATACTGCACAGTTCTAGTCGCGACATTACCAAAAGGATGTGGATGCTTTGGAGCGTGTGCAGAGAAGGTTCACAGGATGTTGCCTGTTATGGAAGGTGCTAGCAATGAAGAGAGGTTGAGTCTCTTAGGATTGTTTTCATTAGAAAAAAGAAGAGATTGAGATGGTCCTGATTCTGGTCTACAAAATTATGGAGGGTATAGATTGGATAGATAGAGATATGCTTCTTTACAAGGCGAAGGATTCATTCACAGGAGGTCATGTTTCAAGGTGAGATGTGAAAAGTTTAAGGGAATATACGTGGCAAATACTTAACACAGAGGGTGGTAGATGTCAGGACCCCGTCGTCAGCAGAGGTAGTAGAGGCAGATTCATTTTAGATGCGTCTGGACAGATGATGGGCAGGTGGGGAGCAGAGGGATACAGATGCTTAGGAATTGGGAGACAGGTTTCGACAGTGGACTTGGATCGGCTCAGGCTTGGAGGGACGAAGGGCCTGTTCTTGGTTTGTAAATTTTCTTTGTTCTTTGTTCTATCTCGATCTAAAAGATATTACTGCGTGTGGGGGTGTGTGCATGTGCTTAGGTTTGCATGAGTCTACATTAGTGTGTACATCGCTGTGTGTATGTTTTGCAATTAATCAGTGTGCATGCATATGTTTGTGTGTATCCCATTGCATCTCTGTGAAGTCCATTGAAACTTGAGTCAAAACCTCCCTGCCTCCAGATCTCTCCCTCTCTCTGAACCTGTTGTGTTTGGAGTCATACAATGCCACCTTCGGCTGGCCATCACAAGTGAAAAATGGTTTTTGAGAAGACCTGAAATACCCGGAAGCTCTCATATTGCACATTGTTTGCTTCTTCAAACAGTGTTGTTCCTGAGATGTTACCACCATTATTAGGTCTGTTTCAGGACCTTTCTCACCTTGAAATTGTAAGAGTCTCTTACAAAACATTGCAAGTTAAATAATTCATCTCATCTCTTACAAAATGATTCATTCGGAGTAGCTTGGACACAATTGCAGTTGAAATGCTCTTAACGTGTAAACTCTGTCTCACGTATTCTGCCCAAAGAAAAATAATTTCTGCATTTTAAGGGAAACAAGCATTTCTACACATGAGAATATTGCACTCTGAGAGGCCTTGGTAGAATTTCAAATCCCCAACACAATCCAAGTGTGTTGTTGTGAACAAGCGGTGCTGTCAGTTTGGATGGTGTTGGGAGTTGCTGCCCTCCCGCTCTCCTTCCCAGACTTCATTGTTGATGGTTTTCACCCGCCAATGCCATCGGGTGTGGAGACCAACAGAGGGAGACTTTGCACACTTTAATATGACTGAGACTGTCAGACCCGCTGCGTACACAGACAGATACATAAACGATAACAGATAATAGTCACAGGCAGAGAAAAAAAAAACTTGGACACAGATACACAGCCAAACTAAATAGGAGCATAGATATATGCATCAACATACTGACAATAATACTGGCATGAGGAGTCTGCAGTATTTATTTTCCTGCGTGACATTTTCTCAATTATTAACTCCATCTGTTTGGTGGGCGTCGACATTTCTGTTGGTGTGTGGGGACAGTGTCAGTAATTTAGTGGTTGTATGTGAAGTGTGACTCCATTATAATACAATGACTGCAGATACCAAACCGAGAGGAATTGTAAAATGCGTGAAGGATCGTGTAGAACATCAAAATAACAGTGACAAGTTGACGTAATGTTATGTTATATGGCCGATGGGGATCAATGCAGAGCAGTGAGGGGTGAAGCACTTTGGCATGAAGAACATTGAAAGACAATACAAACGAACCTGTACTTTATAAAGATGGGGGGTGGGGGGTTCGGCGAAGGAGCAGACGGCACTGGGTGTATACCAGCACAGATTATTGAAGATGTCAAGACAAGCGTGAAGAGCAGAAAATATTGCTGATTACCTTCAGTATCTGAGATATGAAGAGGAGGAAGCGTGGAAGGGACCATTAGTGCTCCATTCCTAGGAGGTGGTGGGGACGATATTTTTTGAGCCGAAACTCTTGCCCACCGAGACATTTGTAACATTTCACAAAAGTGAGATGGCATCTTGGCCAGGATTTCTAAATTGTGCTGGGGAAACAGAACTTACAGTGGGTTTAAAGTGGGAATTACCCTTCACTAAACATTGTTCCTTACACCGTTATTGGGACATTGATGTTTCAGAACATCCACAAGTGTTGTCCATTTCCTCTCCGAATCGTGCGAGGGTCCTCCCCACATGGAAGGGAAGGTATGGGGCAGGAACGGATGTCCTGAACACCGCCTCGCGACCTGGCCATTTCTGTCCTATTAAAGGTTGTTTCGCCTGAAATCAGAGAAGTGGATGGAGGGAGGGACAATGGGAATCCGGAATCCAGCTGGTCGTGCTGGTGTAGGTGGGGGAAATGGTGAGGCGCCTGGAGTGAGTCGTTCACAGTGCTGAATCCATGTTGTGTGATTCGTGTAATAGTATAATAGAGGTGAGAGAGAGAAAGGACGCAACGTTGCAAAATTCATTCGTGAGTGTGGTGGAGCACGAGTCTTTGTTTGGATTCGGTGCTCCCACAGAAATACAGTACGTGTGGGGAGCTTAGATGATTTAGTCACACCTAGCCTCGCAGAGCAGGGAAGATTAGTGACGATTGTCCTGGATTGCTGAACATTTCTTCAGTCTGGAGACACTGCACTGAGCTGGTTGGTGAGCGCAGAGCATGCGCGGTATGTCTGAGATGTGGCCCCCTGTGAAAAATATTGGTCCTCTTTTGTACTAAACCCTACAACAGGATGTCCACGTCCCTGTCGAGAAATTGGGGTGCAATTGCCCCTTATCTGACATGCTGTGGGTAAACCGTGCAGCGCAGCTCCAAACTGAGAAAGTTCAACCTTATGCCCAGTGGCATTTTAAAAATGGCAGCAGTGACAGGGATTGCAGAGTATCGAAGGGCATCCAAGCGATGGTGAGTACAGGCATTATAAGTAGGAAAACAGGGCTGTCATTGAATGAAAGGTGATCCATCGGGTGGGGGAAGGTAGCTAATGAGTTGAATTCAGTAAGATAGCACTAAAAACTGGCTCGACCTCGTGCAGACGGTCAGTCAATGAAAATGACACTGAGACAAATTATTGTTAGATTCAGCCCAATGAGTCGACGACTGTGCTGACAACACTTCCAGTTACAACGCTGTAGAACAAAAGTCATCCAAAGCTGTCCATTATCTAAACTTACAACAATATCCAGTTCACCAATGATTCTTGAAATATTGTTCAGTGTTGCAAGATACTATTGGAATGTTTTCATTTCAGCATTCTGAAACCTGTGAGTGCTGCCTTCCTTGACATTGCCTTTCAATCTCGCCCTCTGCCGATATCCCAAACCCTTCCATTTGTTGGTGTTTAAACTATTTCACCGACATCTTTCTTTGACATTGAATTTCGCACCCACAGCACACCTTGTTATGGCACAATGTAGATATGGGGTTGTGAATGGATGGGAGCTGCACAGCCTGTCACTTCCAACACAGACTGCAATTTCCCCAATCTGAGCAGCGATTGGAGGCAGTTTTACTGAGCAATGCAGTGTACACAGCTCTACATGATGGGAAGATAACTGCTCCAGTTTTACAGACCAGTTCATTGATATTCACTTTACAGTTCCCGTCACGGGAAGATCCATGGAACAAAGCATTGCTGTACAAGTCCTCGTGCTAAACCGACACCTGTTCTGGTTTCATAGATCAATGGTCTGGATAGTGTTTCCCTCTGGACATATTAACCGGTACACTCGCCTGGTCTGCACAATGCTCCCTGCTGAACAGGTATATCACCAGATATATAATGATGGTCTCATGGATTATCGCTCGTCTGCTCATTCAAAAAGATCCAGTCTCTACATTGGCACCTGAGCTCAAATCATGCGATTGAATGCTAACCACGAAAACATTGTCGATTGTCAGAAAAAACACATCTGTCTCTTTATTCTCGTTTACAGAAGGAAACTGCCACCCTTACCTGACCTGTGCTACATGTGACACCGGAACATTAGCAACAGTTGACTCTTAACTACTGTCTAGGTGAGTAGGATCAGGCAATGATTGCTGGCCCAGCCAGTGATGCCCACGTCTTGAAAGTAAACAATTAAAATTTATCTGAGGTCGATTGAAAATATGATATAACTAATAATTTCAGCGGATCTGGCAATGCGTTTATTTTATGCTCTCATTCATGTGATTGGACCCTCCAAACTCACATAGGGTGGTCATGTTGGCGAATATGCACTGTCTTCGCATCAGCCGCAGACTCTACATTCAGAAGTAGTCAGCCATTCTCATCGTCTTCGGTTCTCCTGTAGAAAGAAACGATACCATCTCAGACAAAATGTCACGCCCTTGAGGTACGATTCAAAACATACTCCCCCTCACCACTCTCCACTGCTAACCAACCAAATCAGGTTATCCCTTGTGTGCTGAGAGCAATCGGGCCACGGGCAACATCAGGGAGCAGGCCAACAGGGAAATGGAACAATACCTCTAATCTCTAAACGTTTCAGACTGAACACTCCAGCGCATAATGTATCACTAAGTCA
This sequence comes from Chiloscyllium plagiosum, assembly GCF_004010195.1. NCBI lineage: Eukaryota > Metazoa > Chordata > Chondrichthyes > Orectolobiformes > Hemiscylliidae > Chiloscyllium > Chiloscyllium plagiosum. Next base: position 51,225,587 of record NC_057735.1, read on the forward strand.
TGTAACTTCTCTTCATTTATGTAATATACAGTATTTTATTCTTCCTGAACAAGATCACATGTTTACAGTTTGCCATGTTATATTCCAACTGACAACATTTTGCCCATTGCTTGTCAATTTGCAAATTCTCTAAACTCTCTTGATAAGTCCGTTTTCTGCCTATTTTAGCATCATTGATAAATTTAGTTAGAATACATGCATATCGTTTATCAAAGCCATTGAATTATGTTGAAAATAGCTAAGGACCCTGAAATGTCACTGGGAGAGGCCCTTGCGACGGTTGTTGTTTCTGCAAAAATCATAAGGCTGAGATATTGGGGTGGGGGTGGGGGGGGTGGGGGGGTGAGGTATATGTTAAGCTTGCAAGCAGTTACAAGTAAGTGTACCTTGCTTCTGCAAAAATTGCAGGCGGAATCATGAGAGTATATACCAAGAAATAACTAACTGAAAAGGGAGGTGGTCGACTGGTAAAAACAGATGTATTGACATAACCGTTGCAATTGTCACGCACATAGGGAGTTAGTATGAATAAGATAACCAAATATGACCCAGTGTTGCGTCATTAAAGATCTGTGGTTCAGCAACCTCTGAGATTGCTACTGTGCTGCCACTCATTGAGTACACCCTGTCTTGTTCCTTTTTCCAAGGACCTCAGACTCAGCAGTGTCAAATTTCCCCTGTCATTTATCTGTCCATCTATACCTTCCCACAACATAATATCTTCATCATTACTGCCAATCATAAGGGCAAACTTTATGTCAAACACAAACTCTCCCACCTCTCCACATTTGCATCCGAAATATTGACGAGTGCCTCAAATTATGTTTACTGTGGTACACAATTGGATTGTGATCTCAGTCACAAAAACAGACTCTACCACCACTCTCGGTCTCCTGCTGCCAAAACAATTTTGAATGCAAATTGCGAAATTACTCTTGATCCCGTGAGATTTTAATTTCTTTATTAATTTCCCATGCGTGGTTTTGTCAAAGGCCTCGTTGAAAGATCATATAACTGACCTCCTCGAAAAAACATCTGCGAAACTCGTTCGGCATAATTTCCTTCTGGTAGTCATGCCGATTCTTCCTGACCAGGAATTGCTTCTACATGCCTCTCTTTTCCTTCCCTATTATCTCCAATAGTTTCCCTAACACTGAACGCATACTCACGAGTCTATAGGTCCCTTGTCTACCTTAAGCATCCTTTCTGTACAGTGAAACCACGTTGGCTGTCTTCAGTCCTCTGGAACTGCACTGTGGCCAGCTTTTACTTTCAAAAATCAGTTATGTCTTTTCCTTGTTTGTCTCCAACAGCAGTCTGACATATTCGTTTTCCAATCCAGGAGATTTGTACCAGCCAGAACCATCATTCCATTCTCGCATGTTATTTAAATCTGCTCAAGAGCTTCAGAGGTTAATTTCTCCTCCTTCTCCTAAGTAAAACATATCACAATCTAGCAATGTTCTCCAGCTTCACATACAGATTGCCCCCTTGCTTTCCAATGGTTGCTAATTGTTCCCTGGTTATTCCGTTCTTCTTGATGTACTTGCAAAATATTTTGGGATTCTCCCTAATCTAACCTACAAGCATTTCTCCATGCCCCTGTGTTAGTCAATCCCCTCTATGTGAATTTTCTGAATTTCACTCCAATCACCTCTTATTCTTTGCAACTCTCGAGAACACAGGCAGGGTTTTGTCACCAGACAATCGTGCCATCATAAGATTCATTCAGAGAATATCAGTTTCACCTTCCTCTGTTGTTAGTATGTTAGATTTCTTGACAGAGACACCAGAAGTGCACAAAATACTCCAGATATAGACTCATCAACACGATTCATTCAGAGAATATCAGTTTCACCTTCCTCTGTTGTTAGTATGTTAGATTTCTTGACAGAGACACCAGAAGTGCACAAAATACTCCAGATATAGACTCATCAACACGATGCAACTGGTCCAGGATGTCTTTACTTCTGCATTCCGACTGTCTTAAATGAAGATCAACCCAATTTATAAGTTTTCACTTGCACATATTCCTCCCAATACCCTTCGCTTTAATTTCATTTACTAACTTCGTGAGTACTTTAAAATGTCAATTTGAATATCCAACTATAACACATCCGTTAGTTCTCCATTGTCTCTGTCTACAAGAAACATCTTCAAACAATTTCAAAGAATGTCTGTGAATAACGATTTTTCTTTCGTAAGTGCGTAATTATTCTCTCCAAATTTACTGTTACTTTCTAAAGACATAATATTACATCTTTTCTCATAGATTCCAACAGATTTCGTACTGCAAAAGAGGAGCTAACTACTCTCCCTCGTCTTCTCCTCTTTGATGGTTGGATTTTGTTCATAACCTTCCAGTTATCCAGAACAGCATCTTCCTTTTGCAGAATGTGTTGGAACATTACCCAGTAATCAACAATGCAAATCGATATGTCTTTTGCTGTTTCCTCTGAAATTCTGATATGAGGGCCATCTAGCCTGTCAGACTTCTCAGTGCTCAATCAAGCTATGTATCCAAATACTACCTTATCACTGATATGAATGATTTTGGTGTCTACTTACACAAGACCAGTGGTTACTTGGCATTTCTCGATATATTCTGAATCACATTCTACGAAGATCGAAACAAAGTAACAGTTTAGTTTCCCTGTAATTTCTCTGTTGTCTATTATAAGTTGTTCATTCATTTTTCCACAATGAACCTTGCTTTTATTTTCCTTTCAAAAATCGACATGCACTTTTCGGTAGTCATCATGTCCCTTGTTGGTTTGCATGCATGTTCTCTTTCTGATTTTCTTATCATTTTATTGGTCTTCCTCTGCTGCGGCCTGAATTCCTCTCAATCCGTGGCTTACCACAATATATTCATATTTCTCAACAGCTTGGTTTGATTGAATCAATACTGAACTTTTGTTAACTTTCCTTAGACAACTTTTGCTTTTGAATATTGGATGGATACATGTATGTTGGACACCTTACAGTATGCCTTTCAATGACAGACATTGCCTATCTTCCATTGAATCTTTGTCATGTACTTTTGAAATTCAGCAAGGCAACTTGTCCTCACATGCTCATGGCTTGCAGGATCCCGATTCATGACCCTAATTCCAAACAAAGAAACAAAACCCGTCAAATACATAAACGTCAAAAAACAAGAATCATAATATCATTATCGGTATTCTTAAAAGTTCTTTCACAGCAAGGTTTTTCTATTAGTTCTTCTGATCACACAACACCAACTCCAAAATTTTCTAATCTATACCTTGTTGCTCAAAATAATGTATACGTAAACCATCACATACACGTTCATGAAATCCATTTTCCCAGTATTAGCATCAAATTGGTTAACACAGTTATGATGCCGCTTCAATTTATCCAGTACCCACAAACCTATATATTTATTTTCATGTTTTATAAATGTCCGATATTTGCATTGCAGATTTGATTTGATATATAACTTCCATCATTGTTTACTTCTCCTTGCTGTTTGTCAGCGCCACCGTACCAGATTCAGTGGAATCGAATCGACGTGGTTTCTGGTGATATTAATAATAGATTCAGGCTAGAGTTTTGGCAAGGTCGATCTGAACTTTGAGATAATCTCGCCTCTTCTTATATCTTCTTCTTAAGCATCACTGTGACATTTTGACCAGACTTCTTGATATGCTTATGGCGTACAGAAGGACAATATGTTTTAAGAATGGTGTACATTCTCCTCGGCAGCTGAGGTTGCTCTGACCTGGGTGGGAACCTTACAGCTGGCTGGCAAATTGTTGCTGCTGTAGTATACTATTTTATTTAGATCATACCGGGAGTAATGTGTACTGATGTTAGATGCCGAAGAAATGATATTGTTGCATTGCAAGCAACTCACAGATGGTTCCCTCCACCGATTCCTGCCAATGAAGGTGTTAACGTACAACGAAGGGAACATCAAGTTGATGTAATATCCTTTGGAGTTTGCAAGAATAAAATGTGATCTTATTTTAACATAGAAGACCGAAGGAGGCAGAAATACAAGCCAATTACACAGAAATTGGAGGATTCTATTCTGCATCTCCAGCCTGTTACACAGGAAAAGCAGAAGTATATTCTTCAAAGTTTGTGAGAAGATTTGTAGCTTGGGTGTTCGTTGTTGTGGTTCTGTTCACCGAGCTGGGAATTTGTGTTGCAGACGTTTCATCCCCTGTCTAGGTGACATCCTCAGTCCTTGGGAGCTTCCTGTGAAGCGCTTCTGTGTTGTTTCCTTCGGCATTTATAGTGGTTTGTCTCTGCCGCTTCCGGTTTCAGTTCCAGCTGTCGACTGCAGCGGCCGGCATATTGGGTCCAGGTCGATGCCTTTGTTGATAGAATCCGTGGATGAGTGCCATGCCTCTAGGAATTCCCTGGCTGTTCTCTGTTTGGCTTGTCCTATAATAGTAGTGCTGTCCCAGTCGAACTCATGTTGATTGTCATCCGCGTGTGTGGCTACTAAGGAATGGTGGTCGTGTCGTTTCGTGGCTAGTTGGTGTTCATGGATACGGATCGTTAGCAGTCTTCCTGTTTGCCCTATGCACAAAACACCACATGTTGAAAGATTGGAGCGACTGTGCTTGTATACCCTTGAGTTTAGAAGACTGAAAGGGGATCTGATTGAAACGTATAAGATTATTAAAGGATTGGACACTCTAGAGGCAGGAAACATGATTCCGCTGATGGGTGAGTCCCGAACCAGAGGATACAGCTTAAAAATAAGGGTTAGGCCATTTAGGACAGAGATGAGGAGAAACATCTTCACCCAGAGAGTGGTGGGTGTGTTCAATGCTCTGCCCCAGAAGTCAATGGAGGCCCAGTCTCTAGATTCATTTAAGAAAGAGTTGGATAGAGCTCTCAAGGATAGTGGAATCAAGGGTTATGGAGATAAGGCAGGAACAGGATACTGACTGAGGATGATCAGCCATGATCATAATGAATGGTGGTGCAGGCTCCCGCACCTATTGTCTATTGTCTCTTGTATGTCAGGCAGCATGAAGTGATAAGGTAAGGGAGCCGTGGTTTACGATAGAAATTGCATCTCTTGTTAAGCAGAAGAAGATGGTTCAGATGAGGCGATGGAGAGTTGCAGATTAGCTCGGAAGGATTTAAAGAGAGTGTTAAGAAAGCAAAGGGAGGATATGTGCAGTCTTTAGTATGTAGAATAAAGGAGCACCGTACAGCTTTATATAGGTATGCAAGGAATAAAATGACGACTCTTGTAGGAATTGGGCCAGTCAAAGACAGATTTGGGAAGTTGATTGTGGGTCCTGTGGAGGTAGGAGAGGTGCCAAATGAATATTTCTAGTCAGTTTTCACTCAGGAAAAAGAATATTGTAAAGGAGAACAATGAGGTACGAGAATATTAGACTAGAAAGGATTGTGATTAGTTATGAAGAGGTGTTAACAATTCTAGAAGGAGTGAAAGTAGACAAGTCCCCTGGTTCAGATTCTCCGAGGATTCTCTGGGAAGCTAGGGAAGAGATAGCGAAGCCTTTGGCTTTGATAATTCAGTCATCATTGTCTATTTGTTTACGACCAGAGGACTGGAGGATTGCAAATATGTTTCCTTGTTCAAAATGGGCAGGAGAGATGACCCAGGAAATTATAGACCAGTGAGCCTTACTTCTGCTGTAAGAAAGGTTTTGTAAAGGATTATAAGAGATAGGATTTATAATCATCCAGCAAGCAACAATTTGATTTCTGATAGCCAACATGGTTTCGTCAAGAGCAGGTTGTGTCTCATAAACCTCGTTGAGGTTTTGGGAACATGGCCAAGCATGTAGATAAGTGTAAGATAGTTAACGTGGTGTACATGGACTTCAGTAACGCCTTTGATATGGTTCCACATGGTAGGCTGTTCGAGAAAATGCAGAGGCATGGGATTGAGGGTGATTTAGCAGTTTGGAGCAGAGACTTGCTTTCTGAAAGAAGGCAGCTAGTGGTGGTTGATGGAAAATATTCAGCATGGAGGACGGTTACTAGTGGGGTGCCACAATGATCTGTTTTGGGACCACTGCTGTTTGTCATGTTTATAAATGACTTAGATGCAGACATAGGTGGATGTGTTAGGAAGATTGCAGATGGCACTAAAGTCGTTGGAGTGGTGGACAGTGTGGAAGAATGTTGCAGGTTTCAGGGGGACTTGGATAAACTGCAAAACTGGGCTGAGAGGTGGCAAATGGTGTTCAATGCAGCTAAATGTGAGGTGACTCACTTTCGGAAGAATATCAGGAAGGCAGAGTACTGGGTCAATGGAAAGATTCTTGCTAGTGTGGATGTGCAGAGGAATCTTGGAGTCCATGTACATAGATCCCTAAAAGTTGCCTCCCAGATTGAGTTAAGAAGGCATACATTGTGTTAGGAAGGCATACATTGTGTTAGGTTTCTTCGGTAAAGCGATTGAGTGCCAGAGCCGCAATATCATGCTGCAACTACACAAAACACTAGTGTGGCCGCACTTGGGATTTTCTATACTGTTCGGGCCACCCCAGTACAGGAAGGATGTGAAAGCACTGGAAAAGGTACTGAGGCGATTTACCAGAATGTTGCCTGGTCTGCAGGGACGGTCTTATGAGGAAAGGCTAAGAGAATTGGTTATGTTCTCATTGCAAAGAAGAGGGCTAAGAGGGGATTTGATCGAGATATACAAGATGATAAGAGGGTAGACAGTGAAAGTTTTTTCTAAGGATGATGATGTCAGCTTGTACTCGGGGACATAACTACAAATTGAGGGGTGATAGTTTTTAGACAGATGAGAGAGATAAGGGCGTGGAATGCCCTACCTGCCAATGTAGTTAACTTCGCCACTTTAGGGAGATTTAAACAATCCTTGGATAAGCTCAATGATGATGATGAGATGTTGTAATAGGATGAGCTTAGAAATATTCACAGGTCGGCACAACATCGAGGGCCAAAGGGCCTATACTGCGCTGTATTGTTCTATGTTCTATTTTCTAATTATTAATGACAGGATATTTGCAAATTCAAAGCATAATGTTAACAAGGTTTTACGAATGATAAATCATGTTTGAAGTCTTTGCTTGCGTTTTTTTAAAGATGTATCAAACAAGGTGGATAATGTGTATTCTGCAGATTAGTACGTCTGGTTTTCCAGATGGCATTGAATATGATGCTGCTCGAAGTATTAATCCGTAATATCAACCTACATAAGCTTAGCAGTAATTTATTAGCTTGGATAGAGGATTGGTGAATGAAAAAAAATTGGTGGAATAAATTTGCCTTTTTTTGGCAAAATTAAATTTGTAGGGTGGCATAGAGGTCAACCCTCGGGCCTAAAATATTTGCAAACTGCAGTACCTGGTTGACGGTGCAGAAAATACTGTTGCCAAGTTTTCAGATGACTCGAACCTAAGTGGGAAATTACATTACAATGCGGATGGAAGAAATCTACAAAGGTCATGAAATAGTTAGGTGAATGGGCTAACATTTGGCAGTAAAATTAAGCATGGACAAAAATAGTGTTATTCACTTTGGTCAGCATAATAGAGACACGATTTATTTTGGATGTAGGTTTGCTCACTGATCTGGAAGGTTCATTTTAAGGAGTTTAGTCACCATACTAGGTAACATCTTCAGTGAGCTTCTGTACAAAGCACTGCTGATGATTTCTACTTTCTATTAAAATGTTTGAGTTTCTTTGGTTTTGTGTAGTCATGTCATTTCCTATGTTGATGTCATTTCCTTTTCTTTTTCTCAGGGTATGGTAAATGGGGTCCAAGTCAATGTGCTTGTTGATAGGGTTCCGGTTGCAATGCCATGCTTCAAGGAATTCTCGTGCTTGACTCTGTTTGGCTTGTCCTGGTATGGATGTGTTCTCCAAGTCGAAGTGCTGTCCTTCTTTATCTATATGTAAGGTTACGAGTGAGAGAGGGTCATGTCGTTTTGTGGCTCGCTGATGTTCATGCATCCAGGTGTCTAGTTTTCTGCCTGTTTGTCCAATGTTGTATTTGTTACAGCTCTTGCACGGTATTTTGTACATGAATTTAGTTTTACGTTTTGTCTGTACAGGATCTTTCATGTTCATTAGCTACTGTTTTAGTGTGTTGATTGGTTTGTGAGTTACCATAAGTCCCAGAGGTCTGAGTAGTCTGGCAGTCATTTCCGAGACGACTTTGATGTAGGGGAGAGTAGTTAGAGTTTCTGGACGCGTTTTGACTGCTTGTTTGAGTTTATTCCTGAGAAATCGGCAGACTGTGTTCAATGGGTACCCATTCTTTTTTGAATACTCTGTATTGGCGATTTTCCCATGCTCTGCATCACTTACAAAATACCGTGCAAGAAGTGTGACAAACACTACATTGAACAAAGAGGCATAAAACTAGCAACGAGTATACGATCGGAAATTTATCAACAAACATATTGACTTGTGCCCCATTTACCAATCCCTGAGAAAAGAACAGGAAATGTCATCACCATAGGAAATGGCAACACGAAAAGAAATGACATCACCAAACCAAAAATACCCAAACATATACAGAGAAAGGAGGAATCATCAGCAGTTCTTCGTCCGGAGACTCGCTAAACATGATACCTAGTATGGTGACGAAACGTCTGAAAACGAACCTTCCAGCTCAGCGAGCCAACCTACACTCAGAACCTCAAGATGAGCGACAAATCTTCACAAAAATCGCTGGACAACTTGTTAGCTAAAGAGAGATAAACTTCAGAGTGATTAGATACAGACGGATGTGGACATTCTGATGCATATCGCGGAACGTTTGGTTACAGGAACAGCAGGTACTGAGAAAGCCAGCTGCAATTTACATTTTTCTTTCTGAAAGAAGAATGTATGAAGATAGTGAACTGTTGCTTCACATATACAAGGCATTATTGAGATTGTAATTGTCATGCTGCGTACAGTTATTGTGCGCTGACTGGAGGAGGGATGTATTTCCATTAGAGAAAATGCAGAAGAGGTTGTCTAGATTGATTCTAAAGATGAGGAATTTATTTTCGGAAGAGAGGTGAAGCGGTTCGGGTCTATTCTCTCTGGTGTTCAGAAGAATAAGTGGAAATCTCACTGAGATTTGTAAGATTCAAAAGGTGATTGACAACATAGAGGTGGAGTGGATATTTCCCCGGGGTGGTGGGGTGGGCAATCCAGAACAAGGGATCATAGTTTTCGAGTAAAGTGGAGCTGATTTAAAACAGGGGTGAGGAAAACTTATTTCTCTCCAAGTCGAAAAGTATGGGAGGGAAATGCACAGTAGTTCAAGCAACATCGGAAAAGCAGGTGTAATGAAGTTTCGGACATCAGACTATAATCAGGAATTCTAGGGATGGGGAAGGGGGCTGAGAGATAAGTAGCAGAGTGAGGATGGGGCTGGGATTGGGTAGCCAGGAACTCTTTCGGTGGATGCGGTTGGGTCGTGATGGTGATACATCGGAGGAGAGGTTGAAGTGGGTAGGTGGGAAGGAAGATGTATATGTAGGACAGTTGACGATGGCACAGTTGAGTTGGACGCTTGAATCGAGGGTAAGGTGGGGGGAGGGGAGATGAGAAAAATGGTAAAGTTGCCTTTGGTGCCAGGTGGGTGAAAAGTCCCAAAGTGGATGGTGAAGTATTCTTCCTCCAAGCAGCGAGTGTCTTGGTGGAGGAGGCACAGCAATTCCATATCCTTGGTGGAGTGGGAGGGGGAGTTGACGTGGTCCGCCATAGGTCAGTGGGGTTGTTCGTAGCATGTGTCTCTTAGACGTTGCCCTGAAACATTCAGTGAGTTGGCATCCTGTCTCCCCAATGTAGAGGAGACCACATCGAGAGCAATACACACAACTATTGAGATGTTTGGATTGCAGAAAAGTCTTGGCCAGATATAGAAGGATCAAAAGAATAAGGGCAGATCTCAATGAAACTTCAAATGCTTGTGAATCTGTGTAATTCACTCTCACTGAGTGCAGCAGACACAGGGATTTTGAGTAAATGAGGGGTTATGGTCAGTGGGCACGAAAGTGGAACTGAGGCTAATATTACACCCGTTCTGATTTCATTAAATGTCAGAGACGAGTCAAGGGTTGACTTGTTGACTGATGCTCCTCGTTTCTTATTCTGCTCTTCAAATGTTCAACATGGGCATGGGGGAGAACTAGTTATCAAACAGGAACACACACTGGAGGCAAATCGTTTTGACAGAACATAACCAAAAACGTCACGTTGAGCAGAGCTGGGTCCTCAGTTATTTACCGAGTACCTCAATGATTTGGAAGACTGGAACAGGTGCATTACAAATATGTTTTGTGATAACATTAGGTAAGTCGGAAATTAAATTATCAATTGAATGCGGAGAGTCTGCAAATGGATATAGACTGGTAAAGTCAGTGGATAATAGTTTGCAGCTGGAATATAGCGTGATGTATCACCTGTCTTTTTTTTCAGGAATAATGGATTGCAGTATGTTGTTCAAATGAAGAGAGAAAGCGGGACTTTCTATTGCAGTGTGTACTGGAGGCTTCACTCTGACCAGTTCAGACATGAGACGTGTTGTTCCACCTCCCTGATGGTTAGCTCCCTGGTCCTCCTGGTAACTCCATTGGTCTGAGAACACATGAGATATTTTGACGTGATTGGTTGGCGATTGGGTGTGGAGAGAAAGGGCGCTTTGAGTCGTGTATCAAGGGCGCAGCTTTTATGCGAGATGCCATCCTTTCCTTTGGCATGGAGACTTAAAGACAGTGGGAATGGTGGCCTCCTTATGAATCATGAGGATGTGACTGTTGCCAGGACAGTGGACATTCACCATCATGATGTACTGTGCATTGTCACACTGCAACATTATTCGTGTGAGAATTCCTTCAGTTCCTGTAACTGTCCATATTGACACGGGAACCGCAAATGGCCATGTACACCATCGGACATCCAGTGATACTGGGAATACATGCATACATCCGGTCAATCCCTGCTGAGGGTATTCGCCTCATTCACCATATATATCCTCCATCCCCGAATGGTGACATTGATGTCAATGATGGATATTCAACCAATCTACCCTGGAGAGGTACTGAATGAAACTGTGGTCCGAACAGCCATCAGCAACACCTCACACCCACTTCTGTGAAACTGCAGGTCGTGTTGAAGATGGTGACACGATTCTGTGACCAGCTTCTTATTCAAGCAGGGTCTGCTCACACACTGTTCCTGGGTTAAGTGCAGCTAAGTAAGCTGATCTTGGAAAACCAGGGGTGGCTACAGCAGATGCATTTTCCAACACACACGCACTAATTGGTTTCAGAATGTCCCCACTATGGAGTCCTTGTTCCAAGTATTATTCATGTTGCAGATCCAGATCCTGTTACTGCAGTCGTTGTGCTCTGCCCAGAGTTGGCTCGCGAAATCTTCAGGTCTTCCTGAGTGTCTGAGGCAGCTTGCTGCACAACCTCGAAGAAACCATCCCCAGCATCTCCACAGTCTTTTCGATAACGGAGTCAGTCAGAATTCCCTTAGCCACAATTTAAATGCCTGGTCCTTTACGATATTATTCGAGAGGCTTATTCGTGTTTCAGACCACACACGGTCCTCTGAGAGACACAAATGCAAGTGTACCGTGTAGATGCACAAACCAAGTTTCAAAGGCATGAGTCAAAATGCTGAAACCCCACTGTCAAACACGGCGCACCACATGGGAGACACAGGTGAGTGAACAACAGCCCAGCACACACCATTCGTCATTTCCCAATGCTAGCACTCAATTTTGAAATCTATACAAAAGCCAGGGAATGATGCAGAGTGACAGAAAGATGCATTTTAAAGATAGAAACAAGGGCAGATAAAATGGGACGGAACAAGAGTCCAGCATAGATAAGCTGCTCAGACAATGCTGGAAGAGCTCTAGCAGTGCTGCAGATATGTGGGCCATTGAGATATCTTCTGGCGAATGTGGGACTGGTACAAGGAGGACGGGCTGTACCTGAAATAGAGCGGTGACAAGATCCTCATTGAGGTTCGCTCAAGATCTTCGGGAGGGTTTAAACTAGTTTCACAGGGGATGGGAACCAGAAGTACGGAGCAAAAGATGAGTTATCTGGTGGACAGGCAGATAGAGCATGAAGAGAGTCTGTGAGGAAGGACAGAAAGTTGGTAGGCCAAAATTACATCAATGTAATTACATTATAGTGTGTCTATTTTAATACAGGAAGGGTCATGAATAAGGGTGATGAACGTAGAGCACGGATAAGTACTTGGTACTACAATGTTGTGGCTTTAAGAGAGATATGGTTGCACAGGAGCAGGAATGGTTGTTGGATGTTATAGGGTTTAGCAGTTTCAAAAATAATAGTGAGGGATTTTAAAGAGGTGGGGGAGTTGCATTGCTAATCAAAGATAGCAGCACTGCAGCAGAAAGGGAGGGTGTCGAGGAGGATTTGTCTACTTAATCAGTATGAGTGGAAGTCAGAAACAGGAAAGGAGCAGACACTTGGAGCTTTTTATCGAACCCCATTAGCAACAGAAATAAGAATGAGGATATTTGGAGGCAGATTTTGGAAATGTGTGAAATAACCAGGTGCCGTGGGGGACGTCAACTTCCCTAATACTGATTGGAACCTCCTTAATGCTAATGATTTGGATGGAGCAGATTTTGTCAGGTATGTCCTGGAGGTATTTCTGACTCAATATTTAGAGAACCTGACGAGAGGGAGGCCATATTGGATTTAGTGCTTGTCAACAAACCAGATCTCTCGATGGGAGAGAATTTTAGTGATCGTGATCAAAAATTCATGACTTTACTACAGTCATGGAGAGGGTTTGGAGAAAATGTCACGGGGAAGCATTTACTTGAGGGAGGGGGAATAACAAGGCTATTAGACATAAATGTGGAGCATAAATTGGGAATAGATATTCTCAGGGAAATGCACAAATGAAATGCATGTATTCAATAAGAATAGGTAACCAATGAATCCAGTCCGCCGATTTCTCAGCAATAAACTCAAACAAGCAGTCAAAACCCGTCCAGAAACCGTAACCACTGTCCAATACATCAAAGACAATTCGTAAATGACTGCCAGCCTACTTAGACCTCTTGGCATCATGGTGGCTCACAAACCCACTAACACACTAAAACAGCAGTTAATGAACTTGAAAGACTCTATGCAGACAACAAACAAAACTGACATCATTTACAAAATACCGTGCAAGGACTACAACAACCACTAAATTGGACAAACAGGCAGAAAAGTAGCCACAAGGATACATGAACATCAATTAGCCACAAAACGATATGACCCTCTCACACAAGTATCCTTACATACAAATAGGAAGGACACAACTTCGACTGGAAGAAAACATCCATTCTAGGACAAGCCAAACAGAGACACGCATGAGAATTCCTAGAAGCATGGCATTCCAACCGGAACTCTATCAGCAAACACATCGAGTTAAACCCTATCTACCACCCCTGAGAAAAAGAACAGGAAAAGATATCAATACAGGAAATGACATCACCAACCCAGAGAAACCCAAGCATGTAAATAGAAAGCAGGAATCAGCAACTGTGCTTCGCCTGGAGGCCCAGTGAAAACATTACCTAGTAGGGTGATGAAACGTCTAGAAATGAACCTTCCAGCTCAGCGAGCAAACCTACATCCTGAACGAATGACATGTGGAGGTTGTTTTGGAAGCACTTGGTACGAGTGCTGGGTACGTTTGCCCCACCAAGACAAGCAAGGGGCGTTGGGGTGAAGCAAGCTTGTATGACAAGAGAAGTGGAACATCTCGTCAAGCAGATTAAAGAAGCTCACTTAACGTTGAGTAAGCAAGAATCAGATAGGTCTGTAGAGGGTTACAAAGTAGCCAGGAAGGAACTGAAGAATGAATTTACAAGAGGTTGAAGGGGGCAAGTACGACTAAGGAAAATCCTAAGGCATTCTATACATGCGAGGAAGAAAAGGATGGACAGAGTGATGGTCAAACCGATCAGGAAGAATGGAGGGAACTTGCGCCTGCAGTCAGAGGTTTTAGGGGAGGTCCTTAATGAATACGTTGCTTCGGAAATCACTAGTGTGAGGGAACTTTTCTTTTACACAGAGTGTGGTGATTGCATGAAATGCACTGCCAGAAGTGGTGGTAAATTCAGATACATTAACTACATTTGAATAGGTACATGGATGATATTAAAATATAGTGTGTGTAGGTTACTTTAGCCTTAGAATAGGATAGTAGATCGGCACAACATTAAGATCCAAGGTGCCTGTACTGTACTGTACAGTTCTATGTTTGAAAATGGACTAAAAGCCCAGCATGGGGAGCATAGCAATTCTTTGCCAATGTATTGATGGTATATTGACACCAGTCAACTGCCTCGCATTTGGAAGTGCGATTGCCAGTAAATTAGATTCCGCAAATGTATGTCACTGTGTCTCCATTACACCAATAAAACTAAGGGTGTGTGTATATGTATATGAGTGTGTCTGTGTCTGTGCGCACACATGCATATGTAGGTCTGTCTATCTATCTGTGTGGGTGTGCGTGTGTGTGAGAGAGGGGGAAGGCAGAGAGAGAACAGAGAGTGTGCGTGTGAGTGGGAGTATAACGTGTGTGGAGGAGGATGCCAGTGGTGGAATCCACAAGAAAATTATTGGTTCAGACTAGATATGCATGGAGGAAATCGCTTTAAATTAGCACAACTGGCAGGGGATTGTGTATTTCACCGAGAGAATGATGGACGTTCCGTGGATGGACGTGATGAATAGCTTGGCAATGTTAAAGATCCATTAACATCCGCGCCCACAGGAAGAATGGGTTGGTGGGATTTTGGTGTGAGTTTGGAATATCAAAACAGGTTTGCTTCGGCCACTTTGAAGATGGGAGTGTCAGCAGTAGGTTATTGACATGTTTTATAGCTCAATGCTCAAATAGCGCATCGGATCAGACAGTGAAATATACTCTGGAGTTATTAGTGGTTACAAATCGGAATGTTCAGGGTATGGTGTCAGGAAGCAGTTCATGGTCAACGGGATCATCACAATTGTGACTCATCTATAACAGCCTCAGATATTGGACAGATATGGAATGGAGTCAGAGGAAGGAATGACATTTGTAACAGAATAGAAGACAGTGCTCCCAATATTTAAAAACAAGTGCAGAGATAGAATGTATCGTGATTCACAGCTGAAGCTGTGGAGTTTAGCATGGAGACTCAGGAAGGAGTCTGCCAGAAGCAAAGAGGGACAGTGTGAAAGAACAAGTTCACTGATGCAGTGAGTAGTGGGTTGTCGAGTGAATATCTGGATTCGGAGCCTGAGCTGGAACAATAACAGCAGCATGATGAGCAACGTGTATTAGCGAAAAGCAATACATTCACACATATTTATAAAAGTAATAACTGTGCATGGACACCAACGACAGCCAGAACAGGGTAATAGAAACTTTGGAGAAAGTGATGACTGCAGATCTGAGTGAAATAGTGTAGTGTTGAAAAAACACCGAAGACGGTTGTTTTTTTTTTGAGAAGTAGGATAATTGATGCCTCCGGCAGAACTCCCTTCATCAGGAATGAGCTTCTGCCTGAAACGTTAACTCTCCTGCTCCTCGGATGCCACCTGACCTGCTGTTTCTTTCAGCGCCATGCGTTTTGACATTAATAAGATTACAGAATAATCAAAAGTACAAGTCTTATCGACGATTGTATTGACAATTGATCACAAAATGTAAAAAGAAACAAATTATTCCATACTAACCCCTGTCCATTGTTGTAATATTTTAAACGACCTCTCTCCGATCCTGATCGAACGTATTAACGTTCCAGTATTTTGTTCTCAGATTCTGACCTCTCCTCCTCCATTTTCTGGAACTGCTGACCCCTGTTAGTGCTGTCGGTGATGCTCCTACTCAGACTGTAGGATAGTATATTTTATCATCGCGCATTTATTATTGATAGATGGAAATGTTCAGTTGAATAATTAGAATGCGTTGAGATTGACATTAATCACTGTCACCAAACAAGCAGTATCGTTTAATCCTTCCTTACATCACTTTTCATGTCACAATAAAAGGAACTATTTATTCATTCTGGATGGAATTTGTGAGGGGCTTCGAGGGATGGACCATAAATCTTTAAAATTTTTAAAGTTTTTTTTGTCCTTGTATGTAGAAATAATGCCAGAATACTGCAGGTTTGCGTGTGTTACCCGTTTATAAAAGCCGAGAAGGGTAAAATGACAGAGCAGCGGCATAAAATGACTGGTGGGGAAATTTCTCGAGACCCTGAACTAGGGCAACAATATTTATTAACT
>NC_057735.1:51243858-51250751 GCF_004010195.1 Chiloscyllium plagiosum
AAAAACGATAAAGTTTCATTGAAGATAGCCAGCATGGACCCGTGAGAGGCATGTCATGCCTCACAAGTCTTATTGTGCGCTTTGAGAATGTGACGAGACAATTTGGGGAAGGTCGAGTATTGTATGCTCGATAAAAGACTGATTTCAATAAGGCATTTGGTATGTTTGCCCACAGCAAGCTGATTTAAACAGTTAGAAGGTCCGGGATAAAGGGAAATTTGGCTGCCTGGATAGAGAATTGCCTGGCTGAAAGATGACAGCGAATGTTAGTGGATAGAAAGTATTCCACCTGGAGGTCGGTGAATAGCGGGATCTGTTCTTGGGCCTCTGCTCTTTACAGTTTTTGACAAAGAGTTGGATGAAGAAGTGGAAGGCAGTGTTAGTGCATTTGCCAATGACACAAAGGTCGGTGGTAATTTAGATAGTTTCGAGCCTGTTGCAGGCTACAACACGACATTGTCAGGATGCAGAGCCTTGATGAGAAGTGGCAGATGGAATTCAACCTGGTTAAATGCGAAGTTATTCGTTTTCGTAGGTCGAATTTGAATGCTGAATACGGGCTTAAAGACAGGATTCTTGGCTGTGTTAAGGAACGTGGGAACTGACGTCCATGTTTATTGACCCTGAAACTTGCAATACAAGTTGATTTGCTAAGAAGATGTATGGTATTTTGGCGTTCTTGAGCAGGATGATTGAGTTTAAGCTCCACAAGGTTTCGCTGCAGCTCTATAAAACACAAGGTAAACTACACTTGGAATATGCTATCCAGTTCTGGTCGCCTCATTAAGGAAGCATGTAAATATTTTAGAGAGGATGCAGAGGAGATTTACGATGATGCAGCTTTATTTTGAGAGCTTGTTTTATGAGAGAGGTTCAGTGAACAAGGGCTTTTCACACTGGAGAGAAGAAGGAAGAGATGACATGATCATAGTTCACAAGGTAAGAAAGGCATAGATAGATTAGATGGCCAGAGGCATTTCCCCAGAGCACAATGGCTGCTCTAGGATGAGCAACACGAAAGACCAGGGAAAGATATAGGATAGCATTTATTCTTATTTTTGAACTGGACAATGACTTAATGGGTAACAAGTTGCAGAAGTATGGGGGCAGAGAGAGGAATAGGATTAGCCAATGGACTGAAAATTTGGTGAGTGAAATCACTTGTTTGTGATTACTTAATAAAGACATTTCCAGGTCACCTGAAATGGTTGATTGTCTCAGATTCTCCATCCAACTTATAGAACCAACCCAGATACTACAAAACCATATGAGATATCTGTACAGCATGGAACACTGTGTACACCAGGCCACCGCACTGATTTATAAGTCCAGACGAGGTACTTGTTCTGTTTGGGGAGCTGTGCAATGAAGAGCAGTGCAGTGATCTGTCAACCTGGAGCAGGTATCGTCTCAGCATGTACAGCTGTGCACACCATCCTATTACATTGCTTGGTAAGATTGCCATCCAACGTGAGGAAACTTGCAGCCCGAGCAGGACATGACAGGATGTGCTGATCCCATCCATTTACAGATCCACATCTCCATTGTGCCACGAAAAGGGGTGTTGTGGATGTGAAAATCTGAGCCAGAAAGAGATGTTGGTGGAATCAAATTAACAAACAAAAAAAGAGAGGGGTTTAGGATGTAATCAGATGAGGGAGAGTGAGCGATAATGTCATGGAAGGATGTGTTCACAAGTTTCAGAATGCTGAAATGTCTTCATTTCAGCACTTTGCAACACGGACCAATATTTCCAGGAATGATGGATGAATGAGATATTGGTGTGAGTTCAGATGATGAAGACTTCAGGATGAGTACTCATTTTACTGATTTGTAACTGTAAGTGGGATCAACACAGTCTTCGACTCATCGGACTGAATCATAAAATAAATTGTCTCAGTGTCATTTTCATTAAGAGTGACAGAGGCAACATGTGCACGAGGCAGAGGTAATTTTCTGGTGCTATCTGTTCCAACTCACATTATTAACTACCGAAACTTAACCATGGCGATCCTCTCATTCAATGCCAGCTCGATTCTGCCAACTATAATGGTTGGACGTACTCTCCATCACTCGGTCAAGCAATACAGGACAAGCATAGCCGTGACCTCTGTGCCAGTGTAAGTGTCACCATACCATCTCTGCTCTCTCACAGTTACTGTATATAGGTAGTAGCACGTACTCATGAACAAGGCTCATGCTACACTCCAACAATAAACACATTGCTTGGATTAAACACTGTTGACTGACACTCCAGATACTTCAGTATTTCACTCCTACCTATGCCATCACGATCAGCAGAACTGCCCACGTCCACTGTCCCGCTTCTTTTTATTTCTCTCATACCCGGAGAAACAGCCCGTAATAGTACAGAAATGACCAAGATGGTTGTGGAGTGCCATGATATCCATTCTCTCACCCTCACGGTATGCTGTGTGGGGTGGACCCTGGCATGAGTTAGACAGGACTAAGGACGACACAAATGGAGATTGTGAAACATCAACATACCACTGACAGAGTAAGAAGCAATGTTCAGTGAAAGGTAATTCTCATTTTAAACCGAATGTCAGTTCCATTTCCATCTGGCACAACTTCGAAACCGTCGCCCTGATGGCATCTCTCTTTTGTGTTGAGTGCATATAAATGAAATCTTCATGTTCTCGGACAGCAGAAGGTTGGGCTCACAACATATCATCTTCAGCACTTCCCGGGAAAGGGGCACGGAATCTTCCTGCTGCACTCCACTGGCAAAGAATTCAGGTACTGAAACTAATCTGCGTCATTTAATACTCTCCCCATTTGTCCTGACATCTCCAATAATCTTTGGTCAAACACACCCAGTACCCTCTGCTCATGCACCCCCTTTATAACTGTACATTTTGATTTATATTGTCTTTCAATGCTCTTTCTACGAAAGAGCATTACCTTGCACTGTTCTGCATTGATCTCCATCTGTCATAACCCTGAAGACGGCAACAACTTTTTGCTGTCCTGTTAGAATTCTACACTATCCTCCTCACACTGTATAATTGCTCCATGAATTCAAGGCATTGAAATCGTCATACGGTCACTGGTTTACAGAACAACTGAAATAATGACATACAGTAGTGTACAAAAGTTAAATAATGACAAACTCCCCGAAAAGCGACTGAAATATTGACACACTTTTCACAAAGCCAGTCAAATAATGACACGCTGCCAACGAGGCAACGGAAATACTGACATACCCCAGACAGAGCGAGTGAAATATTGATAATGCACCACAGTAAAAGAGAAATATTGATTTAAATCCCCATGCCATCGTATTAAAATATAACTATGTATTTCTGTATTATCATGAGAGCATCTGTGTGTGTGAGGTCTGACAGTCTCTGTGACACAATGCCATTGTCTGCTGGCCTCCATAAGCCACTGCACAGTCAACAGTAGAGGTTAAAAACCATAGGGATTTAATAAGAGAGGATGGACGGCAGCTCAGCGCATCATTCAATCTGGCAGTGCCCCCCACCACACACACACACACATACACACACACACACCCTACACACACACACCCTTCACACAAGGCTGGTGTGGGCAGAATTACAATTACACTGAGGGCTCTCAGAGTTGACCATTCTCATGTGAATAAATATTTGCACTGCATCTGTAATGTGGAAAATGATTTATCTGCAGCAGGTGGGGCGGCACGATGGCACAGTGGTTAGCCCTGCTGCCTCACAGCGCCAGAAACCCGGGTTCAATTCCTGCCTTGGGCAACTGTCTGCGTGGAGCTTGCACATTCTCCCCATGTCTGCGTGGGTTTCCTCCGAGTGCTCTGGTTTCCTCCCACAGTCCAAAAATGTGCAGGTTAGGCGAATTGACCATACTAAATTGCCTGTAGTATTTGGTAAAGAGGCAAATGTAAGGGGATGGGTTGCTCTTTGGTGGGTCACTGTGGACTTGTTGGGCAAAGGGCCTGTTTCCACACTGTAAGTAATCTAATCTAAAAGGTATTCTGGATGCAGAGTGTACATGCTAAAGAACATTTCCACTAATATTACATTAAAACAACTCCGAGAGATCTATTTTGTGATGAGACGAATTGTATTGCACTTTCTGCAATTTGCACTGTATTGTGATTTGCTCGTACACGTACTGTGAAAAGTGCAAAAGGATTGGAAGTCCTGAAGCAGACGAGCAGTGGGAAGCATTGTATCATAGAGTCATATAGTCCTACAGCACGAAGACAGGCTCTTTGGGCCAAGCTGGTTTATGCCGAGCAATGTGTCCAGCTACGCTTAGCCCATTTCCCTGCTCTTGGCACAATTCCTTTTAAAACATTTCTATCTGTATATTTGTCCAGATGCAATTTAAATGTTGTTAATGTACCCGATTGAACCACTTTCACTGGCAGCTCGTTACATATGCACACGACCCGCTCTGTAAAATGTTGCCCCTCAGATCCTCTTTTGTTCTTCCCCTTCTAACGTTAATCTGATGACCTCTCGTCCTCGATTCAAAAATCCTCGGAAAAAGACTGAGTGCATTCACCCCATTCATGCCTCCCATGATCGTATACACTTTTATGAAATCCCCTCTCAGCCCCCTGCACTCCAAAGTAAAAAGAATTGCTAGCTTGTCCAATCTGTCCTCGTAACTCAGACTGTTGTGTCCTTGGAAATTTCTTAAGGCCTCTTTTCAGTTTAATGACACCCTCTTCAACAGCAAGGTGACCAAAACTAAACACAATACTCGAAGTGCGGCATTACTAAAGTCGTAAACAACTCTAAAAGAACTTCGCAACTTCTATTTGAAAGTGAGGACTGTGGGTACTGGAGATCAGAATCTAGAGTTTGGTGCTGGGAAAGCAATAGCAGGTCAGGCAGTGTCCACTCCTCCTGCTGCCTGAAATGCTGTTGCCATTCGCAACTTCTACCCTCAATGCTATGAATGATGAGGGTTAGTGTGCCAAAAGTCTTCTTCACTGACCTGTCTACCTGTGTCTCCACTGCCAGAGAACTATGAACATGAACTCCAAAATCCCTCTATTCCAATACACTACTTAAGATCCTATCATTCACCAAGTAACTCCTGACCTGATTTGACTTTGCAAAATACAATACCTCACATTTACCTATATCAAACTCCATTTGCATTTCTCGGCCCATTTCGCCAGCTGATCAAGTTCCTCCTGCAATTTTTGTACGCTTCCTCACCCTCCATGATACCTCTCATTTTGCTCTCATTTTCAAACTTTCATGCCTTGGATATTCTCATCCAAGTAATTGATGTAAATAGCCAACATGAATGGGACCACCACCAACACCTGAGGCACTCCACTGGTCAAAGTCTTCGAGTCCAACAAGCGACATTGCAATATTACACCCTGCTTCCCACCATCAAAACAATTGTGCATCCAGTTTACTAGCTGCTCTGGAATTCCTGCAACCTAACCTTATGGACAGCCTTACCTGTCGAATATTATCATAATCCTTGCTGAACTGCGTCTACTACCCGGACCCGTCAACCTTCCTGGTCCCTTCACCAAAAAGCTCTAACACATTTGCGATGAATGATCTCCCATGTATAACACCATGCTAACGACTCCTATTCAAACTTGATCTTTCCAAATGCATGTATATCTTACCTCTCAGAATCTCCTCAAGGAACGTACCCACCGCAGATGTTAGGCTTGCTGGTCTGATGATCTAAAGCTCTTTGTTGCAGCCTTTCCTAAGTGAGGGAACATTCTCTCCCCTCCAAACTTCTGAGAATTCATCCAAGGCTAACAATGGTGAAAAGGCTCGTGCATTGTTCTTGGTTATATCTGGTCAGGACCTGGAGATTTATCCACCTTTATAAATTCAAAAAACACAAACCTCTTCTACTGTGGTGTGGACTCTCCCCAGATAGGATCACTAACTTCCCCAAATTCTCAAGTTTCCATGTCTTTCTCCAATGGAAACAGAGAGGAAAAATATTCCTTCAGAACCTTTCCCCTCTCCTGCATTTTTATATAAATATAAATATTCCCTCTCTAGTTATTCTATTTGCTTCAATATACTAAAAGAACTTTTATGCATTAACCCTAATTTTCTCAGCCAAGTGTTCTAGTGCCCCCTTTTCACACTTCTACTTTCCTACCTCAGTAAACTCCGCTGTCTCCCACATAACTCTTTCACAGACCATGTGTCAGATCTCTCTGTGGGACAGCATTTCATCGACAGAGACCTCAACTGCCTCACCTTTGCCGTAGCCATGGAGAGTGTTATGAACAGACAGGAATGGCAGCTGGTTAATTGGGGGTGGGCTAATTATACCAGTGATAGACAGGAGCTGTGGTGTATAAATCAGTCACAATTGTTCAACGAAAACTGCATAAATGAAATGTGGAGCCTTTCTAAGCAGCACTTGTTGGAAGTGTTGGATAACTTATTTCCACTGAGATAAGCAAGGAATTTCAAGCTGAAGGAACCTTGGGAATGACAAAAGAATTGGAGCTTCTCGTGCAGAGGAACAAAGAAGTTTACTTAAGGTTGAGGAAGCAAGGGTGTGGCACAGCTTCAGAGGATTACAGAGTAGCCAGGAAAGAACTGAGAAATGGACTGAAGACAGACAGGAGGGGGCACAACAAAGCTTTTGCTACAAGGATTAATGAAAACCCAAAGGCGTTCTTCTCATAGGTGAGCAAGAAGAGAATAATCAGAGAGAGAAACAGAGAAACTGCTGCCTCATAGCGCCAGAGACCCGGGTTCAATTCCCGCCTCAGGCGACTGACTGTGTGCAGTTTGCACGTTCTCCCCGTGTTTGCGTGGGTTTCCTCCGGGTGCTCCGGTTTCCTTCCACAGTCCAAAGATGTGCAGGTGAGGTGAATTGGCCATGCTAAATTGCCCGTAGTGTTAGGTAAGGGG
>NC_057735.1:51252436-51260839 GCF_004010195.1 Chiloscyllium plagiosum
TATATATATATATATATATATATACCCACTATGGTCATTGAGGTGTCCTATTCCCTCTCTAGTTATTCTATTTGCTTCAATATACTAAAAGAATTTTTATGCATTAACCCTAATCTTCTCAGCCAAGTGTTCTTGTGCCCCCTTTTCACACTTCTACTTTCCTACCTCAGTAAACTCCGCTGTCTCCCACATAACTCTTTCTCAGACCATGTGTCAGATCTCTCTGTGGGACAGCATTTCATTGACAGAGACCTCAACTGCCTTACCTTTGCCGTAGCCATGGAGAGTGTTATGAACAGACAGGAATGGCAGCTGGTTAATTGGGGATGGGCTAATTATACCGGTGATAGACAGGAGCTGTGGCGTATAAATCAGTCACAATTGTTCAACGAAAACTGCATAAATGAAATGTGGAGCCTTTCTAAGCAGCACTTGTTGGAAGTGTTGGATAACTTATTTCCACTGAGATAAGCAAGGAATTTCAAGCTGAAGGAACCTTGGGAATGACAAAAGAATTGGAGCTTCTCGTGCAGAGGAACAAAGAAGTTTACTTAAGGTTGAGGAAGCAAGGGTGTGGCACAGCTTCAGAGGATTACAGAGTAGCCAGGAAAGAACTGAGAAATGGACTGAAGACAGACAGGAGGGGGCACAACAAAGCTTTTGCTACAAGGATTAATGAAAACCCAAAGGCGTTCTTCTCATAGGTGAGCAAGAAGAGAATAATCAGAGAGAGAAACAGAGAAACTGCTGCCTCATAGCGCCAGAGACCCGGGTTCAATTCCCGCCTCAGGCGACTGACTGTGTGCAGTTTGCACGTTCTCCCCGTGTTTGCGTGGGTTTCCTCCGGGTGCTCCGGTTTCCTTCCACAGTCCAAAGATGTGCAGGTGAGGTGAATTGGCCATGCTAAATTGCCCGTAGTGTTAGGTAAGGGGTACATGTAGGGGTATGGGTGGGTTGCACTTCGGCGGGGCGGTGTGGACTTGTTGGACCGAAGGGCCTGTTTCCACACTGTAAGTAATCTAATCTAATCTAAAAAGTAGTTCCATTCAGGGATAGTGGAGGGAACTTGTGCCTGGAGACTGAAGAGGTTGGGGAGGTACTGAATCTAAGTTTTGCTTCAGTATTTAGTAGAAAGAGGGTGTTTTGATAGTGAGAATAACATGGATCAGGTTAATACGCTTGAATAGATTGAGATTAAGAAAGTGATGTGCTGGAAAGTCTGGGTAGTATCAAGATGGATAACTCCACAGGGCCGGACCAGCCATATCCAAAGTTACTACGGGAAGTGAGGAATTGGATTGTTGTTTCTGTGGTGATGATCTTTGCATTCTGACTGTCCACGGGAGTAGTTCCAGATAATTGGAGGGAGGCTAATATTGTTCCTCTGTTGAAGAAAATGAATAGGGAAATTCCTTGGAATTACAAAAGAATCAGTCTCACATCTGTGGCAATGAAGGTACTGGAAAGGATTCAGAGAGATAGGATTATGACTATTTGAAAAAAAAGTCCATTTAAAAATAGCAAACACGATTTGTGAGGGGCAGGTCATGCCTCACAACCCTTATTGAATTGTTTGAAGATGCGAAAAGACATTGATGAAGGTCGAGAGTGGATGTGGTGCACGCGGAGTTCAGTAAGGCATTTGATTAGCTTCTTCACAGTAGGCTTATTCAGAAAGTCGGGACGTATGGGATACAGGGAAATTAGGCTGTCAGGATAGAGAATTGGCTGTCTGAAACAAGACAGTGAGGGGTAGTGTGTGGAAAGTATTCCACATGGAGATCGGTCTGACCCTTGCTAGAGACGTCTGATCTTGTGCCTCGGTTCTTCGTAAGTTTAATATATGACTTGGATGAAGAATTGGAAGGGAGGTGTAGTAATTTTGCCGATGAGATAAATGTCTGTGGTATTGTCGATATTGTCGAGGGCTGTTGCAGGCTACAACATGATATTGACAGGATACAGAGCAAGGCTGAGAAGTGACAGATGAAGTTCAACCTGGTTAAATGCGAAGAAACATCGTTTGCAAGGTCGAATTTGAATATTCAATACAAGGCTTAATTCTCGGCAGTGTGGTGGAACAGTGGTATCTTGGGATTCTCGTACATAGACCTTTCAATATTTACACCAATGTTGATAGGATTGATTAGAAGACGTATGGTATTTTGGCTTTGATTAACAGGGGATTGAGTTTAAGAGCCGCCAGCTTTTGCTGCAGCTCTCCATAATGCTGGTTCGCCTACATTGGAATATCGTGTCCAGTTCTGGTCGGCCCTTTATAGGAAGGATGTAAAGCTTGAGAGAGAGAGTGCAGAGAAGATTTACCAGGATGCTGCCTGGATTGGAAGGCTTGTCTTATGAAGACAGATTGAGTGCGCTCGGACTTTTCACACTGGAGAGAAGAAGGAAGAGAAGTGACTTCATAGAGGTGCACAAAGTAATGAGAGGCATAGATAGATTAGATAGCCAGAGACGTTTACACAGGGCGGAAATGGCTGTCATCGGGGTGATAAGTTTAAGGTGATTGGAGGAAGGGAGAGGCGGGATTTCAGAGGTAGGTTCTTTACGCAGAGGCAGGTGTGTGCGTGGAATTCACTGCCAGCAGTGTAGTGGAGTCAGAGACATTACAATCATTAAGCAACAACTGGGCAAGCACATGCACCCCGGTAAATTGAGGGGAGTTGTGTTGTTAAGGTTGATCTTAGTTTAAGATAAATGCTAGGCAAAAAAGAGTGGGTGAAAAGCCTGTTCTGATCTGCACTGTTCTGTGTTCTATGTTCTATAACTCGTGGGATTTACTTGGCCCCAGCTGTCTGTCCTTAACCATACCTAATTATTTTGTTCTGTCAAAGCCTCAATATATCTTCTCACCTCGGGTTGCCTATTTCCTCTCACCCTTGTCCTTCATCCTCACAAGAACGTACTGAACTTGCCATCTGACTTTTTAAGACCTCCAACTTGCCTTCATTTTTCAAGATCAACGAGAGGGGAGTGACGGACGAGGGGTCTGCTGGATGTTAAGTTTCCCACTCAAAAGGACTTATCTCCGATGTCAACAACCTTCAAATTTTGGAGCAGCGATGGAAAGAGAGGACCGGGGAGCTGCCAGGAAAGTAAATTTGGCACTCGAGAGTACTTACCTTTGGTGCCTTTGGTACCTTTGGTAGCTGAGTTTGTTAATTAGCTGAGTTAAGGCCAAGTTCACCTCAACATTAAAAATGGCAAAAGATCTCAAACCCGTGTTCTATTAATCTTGTTCAATGTTGGAGTTCAGGGATGGAGCCGATGTCCCTGACTTCTTCACATGTAGGAAGGTGCGTCCAGCTGCGAAAATTGTTTGAACAAATGACGGTTCTGGAACTGTGGACGGACACACTTTGGAACAATCATGATGCTGAGGGCGTCGTTAATAGCACGTTTCATCATTCAGTCGCATCGCAGATTAGGATTGCTGAGGGAGAAATGGAATGTGTGACGAAATGGCAGAGAAAAAAAAGGGAGGCAATGCAGGTGTCCCCTGCGGTCATCTCCCTCCAAAACAGGTAGACCGCTTTTGCTCCTGTTGAGGTAGATGGTTCACGAGAGGGAGTCAGCAATAGCCAGTTTCATGGCACCGTGGCTGGCTCTGCTATACGGAAGGGCGAGAAAATGATGAAAAGTTATAATCATAGGGGAATTCAATTGTAAGGGGAATAGATAATCGGTTCTGTGGTCGAAAACGAGACTCCCAAATGGTATGTCGCTTCCCAGGTGCACGTATCATGGATTTCTCAGATTGGCTGCAGAACATTCTTAGGGGAAGAGTGAACAGCTAGTTATCGAGGTGCATATAGTCACCAATGATATTTGCCAAAAAAGGGATGAGGTCCAACAAGCCGATTTAGGGGGAGTAAGGAGAGAGGAAAACGAAGTAGTACATCAGAGGTAGTAATCTCAGGATTACTACCAGTGCGACGTGGAAATCCGATGAGAAATAAAAGAAGAGGTAGGATGAATTCGTGGCTTGAGAAATGGTGGTGGAGGAAGCGGTTCAGAGTTTGGGGATATGGTGACTAGTTCTGTGGAAGGTGGGATTTTTACAAATTAGATGGTCTACACCTGGACCGCACTGGAACCAATGTCCTTTGGTATGCTTTTGCTAATGCTGTTGGGTAGTGATCGAAAAAATGTGGCAGGAGAATGGGACCTAAATGAAGAAGCCAGTGGACCGTACGAAGGGAGTAAGTAATGCCTGAAAGTAACTAGATGATGAAGTCAGCATGATTAAAATGAAGAGTAGGCAGGGAGTAAATGATGAACACAGATGGGCTGGTGGTCTGAGGTGCATTTCTTTTAATGTAAAGAGTGCAGTAGGTAAGGACTCAGGGCTTGGATGAGCAACTGGCCATATGATGTTTTTGCTATTAATGAGACTTAGTTGAGGGAAGGGCATGATTGACAACCACATATCATATGATATCATAGGATATCGATGCTTCAGGTGAGACAGAGAGGGAGATAAAAAGGGGTGGAGGAGTTGCATTACTGGTCAAACAGGATATTACAGCATTATTGAGGGAGGGCACAATGGAGGATTCGAGGAGGGAGGCTATATCGTCAGACGTCAGAAATCGTATGGGTGTGGTAACAATGTTTGCGTTGTACTACAGGCCTCCAAACAGCTAGCGTGAGATAGAGGTGCAAATATGTCGATACGTTATGGAAATATATTTGGCGATGGTTGGAGACGTTACCTTTCCCAACATTGAGAAAGATTCCTTAGTGTTAAAGCAGTTTACACTAGGTGGAGTAGAATTTGGAAGGAGCATCCAGGAGGGACTGCTGGAGCAGAATGTAAATTAGCCCACTCGGGAAGTGGCCATACTGGACCTAGTGTTGGGAAATGTGCCAGGTGGTTGATGTTTCAGGAGGGGATTACTTTGGGAAAAGTGATCACAATTCCATTAGTTTTAGAATGCTCATGGACAAAGGCGAGAGTGGTTCAAAAGTTAAAGGGATTTCGGGAAGGCCAACTCACTCAAAATTCGGCAGGAGCTGGCGAATGTTGATTGAGAACTGCTGTTTGAAGGTAAATGCACATCTGATACGTGGGAACCTTTTAAAGAGAGGTTCATTAGAATGCAGGAGAGGCATATTTTTGTGAAATCGAGGGATAAAAATGGCAAGATTAGGAAACAATGGGTGACAGATGAAACTATAGGACAAGCTAAGAGGAAAAACGATGCATACTTAAGATATAGGCGACTGAAAACGGATGAAGTTTGGAAGAATATCGAGAATCTGAAATGAGATATTAAGAGGGCTGAAAGGATCATTAATTATCTTTAGCAAACATGGTTAAGGAAAGTACTAAAGCCTTTTGTTCATCTCTAAGGATCGGGGATAATGAGAGAAAGTATTGGCGCACTCTAGGACAAAGGAGGAAAGTGTTTGCCTGGATTCACTGAAAATGGATGAGAATCTTAACGAGTAATTTTATTCAGTATTCACCAAGGAGACAGACATGATGGGTGTTGATAGATGTTTGATTACTCAAGGTCAAGTCGACAGAAGGAGGGAGGAAGCATTGCGCACTCTAAAAGCTAGTGAGGAGGACAAGTGTCCAGTTCTGGATGTGATCTATCCCAGGTTACTGAGGGAAGTGAGAGAGGAAATAGATGGGGTCTTAACAGATATCTAATCTAATCTAATCTAATATCTTTGCAGCATACTTGAATGCAGGTGAGTTCGTGGAAGATTGGAGGATTGCTAGTATTTTCCCCTTATTTAAGAACCATAACAGGGAAATTCATGTCATTACAGACCGGGTAGCCTGATATCAGTTGTTGGTAAACTGCTGGACAAGATATCGAGGCAATGGATGTATTCTCACTTGGAAGAAAATAGACTTATCAGTGATATGCAACATGGTTTTGTTCAGGAAAGGCCGTATCTCACCAAATTAGGATAATTCTTTGAGGAAGTTACAAAGTTGTTTTTATGAGGGAAGGGTTGTAGATGTCATATAGATGAACTCCAGTAAAGCATTCCATAAGGTTCCCTAGGGTAGGCTGATAGAGAACGTGCAGTCGCTACACTCATTAGATGGATGAAGTACTGGCTGGACAACAAGAGACAGAGAGTCATAGTGGAATGGAGTTTCTCAAAATGGAAAAATGTGACCAGTGGTGTTCCACAGCGATTCGTGCTGTTGTGATATACACAAACGATCTGGAGGGAGGTATGAGTTGTCTGATTCGCAAGTTGCCAGTGATACTTAGTTGGTTGAGTAGCAGATAGTGAACACGACTGTCAGAGAATACAGCAGAATATAGACAGAGAAGTCTGGGTGTTCAGGTCCATTGCATCCTAAACGTGGCAACGCAGGTCAATAGAGTGGTCAAGATGGCATTTGGCATGGTTTCTGTCATCAGATTGAGTGTGGTGTACAAGAGTTTAGATTAGATTAGATTCCCTACAGTGTAGAAACAGGCCTTCAGCTTAACATGTCCACAATGACCCTCCGAAAATGAACTCACTCAGATGCATTTCCCTCTGACTAATGCACCTAACACTATGGGCAATTTAGCATGAACAATTCACCTAACCTGCACATCTTTGGACTACTGGAGAAACCAGACCAACCGGAGGAAACCCACGCAGACACGGATAGTCAGCAATCATATTACATATTGTATTATACTTTGGTTCGGTGACATTTGGAATATTGTATACAGTTCTTGTATACAATAATGCTTTGGAGAGTTTGCAGAAGTGTTTCAAAAGAATGTTGCCTAGTATAGAGGGTGCAAGCTGTGAAGAATTATTTTCATTAGAAAAACGGAGGTTGAGGGCGGATGTGATTGAGGTCTGCAATCATCATGACAGGTATAGAAAGGGTGGGTAACGAGAAACTTTTCTCAGAGTAAATGACTTAATTACTGGGGTCATGAGTTGAAAGTGAGACGGGATAAGTGGAAATTTCTTTACGCAATGAATGGTGGGTGTCTAGAATGCGTTGCCAGTAAGGTTATCAGGGCGGGCATGATAGCGTCATTTATGACGCGTCTGGACAGATAGATGAATGGCAGCAAGCAGAATGTACAGATCTTCGGAAAATAGGCGACAAGTCGAGATGGAAGGTGTGGATAAGTGCAGGTTTTGAGGGCTGATGGGCCGGTTCCTGTACTGTAATTTTATTTGTTCTTTGTCCCTTTGCATACAACAAATATACTCTTATCAACTGCTGCAATCTCCTGTCGACTTGCATCAAAATTCGCCTCGCCACAATTTAGAACTTCAACTTGTGGACCAGTTTTGCCCTTCTCTTTAAGTATTTTAAAATAAACAGAACTATGTTCACTGTTCCCAAACTGCTTCCCCACTTTCACCTAATTTACCTGTCCTGCACTATTTCCCAATTGCATGTCGAGCTGCCCTTTTCCGAATACGGCCGTCTGTGCACTGATTGAGGAAATTTTCCTGAATGCACTTAACAAATTCCACCCCATTTAAGCCCTTAACCCTCTGGCAGTCCGGTCTATGATAAGAAAATATGAAGTCCCTTACTATGACAACCCTATTCTTCGTGCATATCTCTCTAGTCTCCGTGGAAATTTGTTTCTCTAATTCATGTTCACGATTTGGGGCCTAGAGTCCAACAACAATAACGTCACCATCTCCTTCTTCTGTCTTCGCTCCACCCACGAAGCCACACTGGATGACCTTTGAGTTGTTTAATCTCTGATTGCTGCTGTGATTCTCACCTTAATCAAAAATGCACTTCCTTCGCCTCTCTTTCCAAACCTCCGTCCCGCCTAAAACAACTGCACCCTGGAACATTTAGCTGTCATCCTTGTCCGTCAACTAGGCTTGTTTTTGTAATGGCGATAATATCCCAGTCTCACGCATCTATCCATCGGCCTTACCTGTGAACCCTCTTGCATCGAAATAGAGGCAATTAAAGTCAATTATCATTCCCTACTCCTTGTTGTGCTCCAGCCAAACCTGTGTCTCAACTTAGTACTTCTAATATCTACTTCCAGTATCACATTTGCCTCCCTGCTGTTGATGATGTCCCCACCCCAAGAACAATCGAATTTAGACCCATCTTTTTAGCTCTACCAAATCGGGTCGCCAAAGTATTGCCACCACAATCCAACCCTTCCCCCCCTCCCTGAGTTCAGGCCAAAACCACCCCTCTTGAACAGGTCACCTCTGCCCCAGAAAAGATCCCAAAGATTTGACAGTCTGAATCCCTAGCTCCTGTGCCAGTTCTTTTGCAATGCATTAATTTGCTTTATCATCCTGTTCTTACCCTCACTTGCACGTGTCACTGGAATAACCTAGAGATTTTCACCAAAGATGCCCTTGTTTTTCCTTGATCTCTATAATCATACTGCAGGCCTCATTCCTATTTCCACC
>NC_057735.1:51263062-51266673 GCF_004010195.1 Chiloscyllium plagiosum
CAATTCACCTAACCTGCATATTTTTAGACTGTGGGAGGAAACCGGAGCATCCAGAGGAAACCCACGCAGACACGGGGAGAATGTGCAAACTCCACACAGTCAGACATCTGAGGCGGGAATTGAACCTGGGTCTCTTGCCACCGTGACGCCCATAAACGGCCTCCCCTCCTACAAAAAGCCTTCAAATTCCGGCCTTGATTTTCCCAAAAACACTGAGTTTAGTTTCCCTTGTGTGGGCAGGAGGATGGCTTGAGAGATGGATCACAGAGATAGTCTGTGGTGAGGAAAGCCTGCCTGGTTCTGCTGGAACATAATTATCTGTCTTGTATTTTTTCATGGTTTCAGGAAGAGGGTAGTCGCAGCTTAGAAGTGGGAAATAATTATCTGCAAATTATTGCATATCTGCATTATATCCAAAATCTGCAAATTTGGTGCCAGAAATTATTGCTATTTCCTCATGTCCATGAATCAGCAGTAGTATTGATTCGAAATCCTTTATAGCGTAGCGTGAGACTGTAGGATTTCATTCCCACATATCTCAGTCTACAGGTAATAGTTATTTAAGCTGGAAATTATTTCCAAGCAATTTGAGATGTTAATAGTTTACCTCGAAGGCAGAAACTGCGGGGAATGATGCTGGTGTAACTGCGGAAGATGGACTGTTTCAGGTAACCGACAATGCTGGGGCCCATGCGGGTGCCCTTGGCTACCACTTTCGTCCGCAATAAGTAGAATGATTCAAAGGAGACCTCAATAATTTCTCATTTGAATATAAAAGGGCAGTCCTTCAATAAGATATCAAATGGAGACAGAGCGTCTGCAATGGGATAGTGACAGATGCATTTCCTGAGCAACATTTCGGCAAAAAAGTGAAATGTTGGTTATGGCAAGTTTTTGTTTTGGAGATAAAGCAACAATAAATATAACAGGAGATGGAACGCTGAAATCAGTGGTATAGAGAGAATTGTGTATTCTGGTACATGAACCGCGCCAAGTTATTCAGAAGTGGCAGCAAGTCTGTGTGAAGGTTAATGGAATGACGCTGCTTCTTGCAAACGGTGACTGGCAGGATCCTAGAGATGTTTTAAGCATTTGTGCAAGACATACCTGAGAGCAGATCGGAGGCACTTTGCAGTTCTGATACCATAAACTTAAACCTTTGAAAATCTTTCTGTTTACTCTGTGCTGTGATGATGGCATTATGATAGATTAACTGTTTAGGACTTAGAATGAACGATTTTGTCAATATAAGATCTTGAGGAGATGGCCATTTCCGCTTATATAGGGAAATAATACTAGGGGGGCTTAAGACACATTCCTTTAAATTCTGATATTGAGAAGAATAATAAAGGTTTTATTTGAAATTACATGGATACATATGAACATATCTTCACGTCAAGTGAGACATTTTGTTGTATAGGAAATGTCTCTGTGAGCAACAACAGCAGTGAATTTGACGGACTCATACTGTTCGAGCCATGTTCCAGCAGCCCTCATATCGCCCACTTTGGGGTTGTTGAATATTATGTGTGATTCACCTCACACAGGGAAACGAACGTGCTGGCCTAGTTTTCCTCTGGTTGCTCCGGTTTCCTCCTACAATGCAAATATATGTAGATCAGCTGAATTGGCCATGCTCAATTCCCCATAGTATTCGGTAGATTAGTTAGTGGTACATATATGATAGGCAAATAGGTCTGAATGGGTTAATCTTCGGAGGTTTGGTGTAGACTTGTTGGGCTGAAGCACCTATTTGCATACTGTAGGGATTGTAATCACAAGGTAACCTTACTGAGAAACAGTGGCCTTTTGGTTCCACTTTCTTTCCGTGTTCCTCCTCAGAATAATGTGTGCAATTTAAAAACCTTTCAGTTATCTATAGCAATCATGATTGATTCCTGACGAGAATTCATTGGAACCTCTGCATTGCCAGATGCAAAGAGAATTCAGCTAAATTGAACTGTCCCCGGAAGAAATCCCATTGCCTGCAGTTTGTGGGAGCAGAATAACCGCAGAGACAAAATCACATTTTTGACAATCTCTCATTTTTGCTTTTCTCACAACTTCAACTAATATCTGGTCAAAGTCGCAATTCTTTCAAGTTAACACTCTGCAGAGATTTTCATTTCGAGATTGTTATACGTGTGTGTGTCAGTATTTTTAAAAGGGAAATATTTATGTTCATACTCGCAATATCGAAACTATTATTCATTTTCCATTATTGTTGAGCAAGTTTGCTTTAGTCATAAACTTACCAACTTTAACAGGTTAAAGAAACCTGGTTGACTTCTTCCTAACACTGCCCCTAAACCTTTATGTTAGGTTATATCACCAAGCCGATTACATTTAAGATTTTCTGAGAGACTCACACTCACATGGCAGGCTCTCTCAAATGCATATACTCCGTTTCAATCGTGCACACACTCCATCAAGCACACACACATGTGCACACATAAATACTATGTACTATGATCCTGCCCCATTTGGGATGGGATCTATCCTAAGATCCTCTGGATAACAATGGAAGAGATTGCCGTGCCTTTAGCATTGATCTTCAAATCATAATTATCTACAGGAATAGTGCCTGAGGACTGGAGGATAGCAAATGTGGTTCCCTCGTTCAAAAAGGGTAGTAGAGACAACCCTGTAATTACAGAATAGTGAGTCTCACTTCAGTTGTTGGTAAAGTGTTGGAAAAGGTTAGAAGAGATAGGATTTATAACCATCTAGAAAAGAATAACCTGATCAGAGGCACAGTTTTGTGAAGGGTAGCACAGTTTTGTGAAGGGTAGGTCGTGCCTATCGAATCTTATTGCGTTTTTTGACAAAGTGACCAAACAGGTGGATGAGAGTAAACCGGTTGATGTGTGCATGGATGTGGTGCAAGGCGTTCGATAAGGTTCTCCACAGTAGGCTATTATACAAAAGTGGAGGAATGGGATTGTGGGAGACATAACAGTTTGGATCAGTAATTGGCTTGCTGAAAGAAAACAGGGGGTTGTAGTTGATGGAACATGTTCAACTATCGGCGTACGCAAGGGTCAGTTTTGGGTCCACTGCTGTTCGTCATTTTTATAAATGACCTAGATGAGGGCTTAGAAGGGTGGGTTAGTAAATTTGCGGACGACACTAAGGTCGGTGGAGTTGTGGATAGTGACGAAGGATGTAGTAGGTTGCAGAGAGACAGAGATAGGATGCAGAGCTGGGCTGAGAGGTGGAAAATGGAGTTTAATGTGGACAAGTGTGAGGTGATACACTTTGGATGGAGTACTCGGATTGCGAAGTACTGGGCTAATGGTAAGATTCTTGGGAGTGCAGATGAGCATGTATACAGATCCCTGTGTCCATGTATACAGATCCCTGAAAGTTGCCACCCAGATTGACAGGATTGCTAAGAAGGCATACAGTGTTTTGGCCTTTATTAATAGAGGGATTGAGTTCCGGAACGAGGAGGTTATGCTGCAGCTGTTACAAAGCTCTGATACGGCCACACTGTTCTGGTCACCACATTATAAGAAGGATGTGTAGGCTTTGGAAAGGGTGCAGAGGAGATTTGCTAGGATGTTGCCTAGTATGGAAGGAATGTCTTACGAGGAAGGGCTGAGGGCCTT
>NC_057735.1:51267173-51279146 GCF_004010195.1 Chiloscyllium plagiosum
ACACAAATGCCAGGCAATAACCATCACCAATAAGAGACATTCTAACCACCGACCCTTGACATTCAACGGTATTACCATCACTGAATCCCCCACTGTCAACATCCATGGAGTTACCATTGACCAGAAACTCAACTAGACTAACTATGTAAACACAGTGGCTACAAGAACAGGTCAGAGACAAAGGATACTGCAGCGAATAACTCACCTCCTGACACCCCAAGCTCTATCCATCACCTACGAGGCACAAGTCAGGAGTGTGATGGAATACTTCCCACTTGCCTGGATCGGTGCAGCTCCAACATCACTCAAGAGGCTTGACACCATCCAGGACAAAGCAATCCATTTGATTGGCAACACGTCTACAACCATTCAATCCGTCCAAAACCGGCGCTTACGATCTATATCACTCTGCAGTTTGAGAGTGAGAAGCTGGACTCAGATTTCATAGTACCATAGTGACAAAGACATGTAGCGACAAAAACATGATGGAGGAGTTGGCTCGAGTTGCCTGGAAGGACAACGTTTCTGGTTGTAATTTGGGAGGCACAGCAGAAATTCATCTCAAAAAATTAAACACATACTAAGGGGAGAGCGCGAGAGAGAGAAGATGGGAAAATGGTAATAAAATATCTCTATTTAAAGCGGGAAGGAGTCAGAAGACAGGAAGTTAGAGGCTGGTTTGGTTGACGTTGTTTGATGGTGAGTTTTTTGTCTATGAGATTATGGATGACTTGGAAATGCATGGTAAAACAATGCTAACTCTACATCAAGCAGAGGCCATGCCTGCTAATTATATTAGAATACCGTGAGTCAATAATGAACAACTTAGACACGATATGAACTTTGGATTCCAAGATGCCCTTCACTGATGTACCTCACAGGAGGCTGTTGACTAAAATAAGAGCCGTTGGTGTTAGAGGGCAGATACTGACATGCATCGATGATTGGATGACGGGCAGAAGGCCGAAATCAGTAATAAGGAGGTATTTTTCAGGAGGGCAGCCAGTGACGTGCTGTGTTAGAACATAGAACATAGATCACTACAGCACAGAACAGATCCTTCGGCCTACGATGTGCCGAACATTTGTCCTAGCTTAAGCACCCATCCATGTACCTATCCAAATGACACTTAATGGTCACCAATGATTCTGACTCTGCCACTACTACAGGCAGCGCTTTCCATGCCCCCTCCTCTCTCTGGGTAGAGAACCTACTCCTGACATCCCCCTATACCTTCCACCCTTCGACTTAAATTTATGTCCCCTTGTAATACTCTGTTGTACCTGGGGAAAAAAAGTCTCTGACTGTCTACTCTATTTATTCCCCTTATCATCTTATAAACCTCTATCAAGTCACCCCTCATCCTTCACTGTTCCAATGAGAAAAAGCCTAGCACTCTCAACCTATCTTCGTACGACCTATTCTCCATTCAAGGTAGCATCCTCGTAAATCTCCTCGGCACCCTTTACAAAGCTTCCACATCTTTCCTAAAGTGAGGCGACCAGAACTGTACACAGTACTCCAAATATGGCCTGACCAAGGTCCTATACAGCTGCAACATCACCTCACGACTCTTGAATTCAATCCCTCTGCTAATGAACGCCAATATCGCATAGGCCTTCTAACAAGCTCGATCCACCTGAGTGGCAACTTTCAAAGATCTATGAACATAGACCTCAAGATCCCTCTTCTCCTCCACCTTACTAAGAACCCTACCGTTAACCCTGTATTCTGCATTCTTATTAGTCCTTCCAAAATGGACAACCTCAAACTTGACAGGGTTGAACTCCATCTGCCACTCCTCAGCCCAGCTCTGCATCATATCTAAGTCCCTTTGCAGCCGACAACAGCCCTCCTCACTATCCACAGCTCCACCAATCTTCGCATTGTCTGCAAATTTACTGACACACCATTCAACTCCCTTTTCCAAGTCATTAATAAAAATTACAAACAGCAGAGGACCCAGAACTGATCCCTGCGGAACTCCACTTGTAACTGGGCTCCAAGCTGAATATTTACCACTCTCTGACTTCGACCGGTTAGCCAGTTCTCTATCCAACTGGCCAAACTTCCCACGATCCCATGGCTCCTGACTTTCCGCATAAGCCTACCATGGGGAACCTTATCAAATGCCTTACTAAAATCCATGGACACTACATCCACTGCTCTACCCTCATCCACATGCTTGGTCACCTCCTCAAGGAATTCAATAAGACTTGTAAGTCAATACCTACCCCTCACAAATCCGTGCTGGCTGTCCCGTCAAGCAGTGTCTTTCCAAATACTCATAAATCCTATCCCTCAGTACCCTTTCCATTACTTTGCCTACCACCGAAGTAAGACTAACTGGCCTATAATTCCCGGGGTTATCCCTATTCACTTTTTTGAACAGGGGCACAACATTCGCCACTCTCCAGTCCCCTGGTACCACCCCCATTGACAGTAAAAACGAAAAGATCATTGCCAACGGTTCTGCAATTTCCTATCTTGCTTCCCACATAATCCTAGTATATATCTCGTCAGGCCCGGGGACTTGTCTATCCTCAAGTTTTTCAAAATGCCCAACACATCTTCCTTCCTAACAATATCTCCTCTAGCTTACCAGTTCGTTTCATACTCCCCTCTTCAGCAATACGGTCCCTCTCATTTATAAATACTGAAAAAAGTACCCATTCAAGACCTCTCCTATCTCTTCCGACTCAATACACAGTCTCCCACTACTGTCCTTGATCGGACCTACCCTTATTCTCGTCATTCTCATGTGTCTCACATACGCATAAAAGGCCTTGGGGTTATCCGTTATCCTACCCGCCAAAGATTTTTCATGCCCTTTCTTAGCTCTCCTACTCCCTTTCTTCAGCTCTCTTCTGCCTATCCTGTATCCCTCCAACGCTCTGTCTGAACCCCCGGTTCGTTGCCAAGTACCAAATCCAATATGGCCTCCCCTCGAGTCGGACAATCTACATACTGTGTTAGAAAAGCTTCCTGGACCCACTGCACAAACACTGCCCCGTCCAATCTATTTGATCTAAAGAGCTTCCAGTCAACATTTGGGAAGTTGAAATCACCCATGACTACTACCCTGTGGCTTCTGCACCTTTCCAAAATCTGTTTCCTAATCTGTTTCTCCACATCTCTGCTGCTATTGGGGGGCCTATAGTAAACACCCAACAAGATGACTGCTTCTTTCCTATTTCTGACTTCAGCCCATACTACCTCCAAAGGCAGATCCCACTCGAACTGCCTTTCTACAGCCGTTATACCATTTCTAATTAGCAACGGCACCACCCCCCTTAATCTTACTGGAACATCTGTAACCAGGAACCTCCAACAACCATTCCTGTCCTTCTTCTATCCACGTTTCCATGATGGCCACAACATCGTAGTCCCAGGTACCGATCCATGCCTTAAGTTCACCCACCTTATTTCCGATACTCCTTGCGTTGAAGCATACACACTTGAGCCCATCTCCGTGTCCGCAAGTATTCCCTGTCAGTGCTACCTTCTTCACAGCCTCCCTACTTTCTTGGACAACCTGAAAAACAGCTTACCAACTTGTTGGACTACAAGTCCGGATCCCATCCTCCTGCCAAATTGTTTAACACCACCCCCCCGAAGAGTGGTAGCAAACCTACCTCCCAGGATATTGGTGCCTCTCTGGTTCCGGTGCAACCCTTTCTGCTTGTACAGGTCCCACCTTCCCCAGAATGAACTCCAATTGTTCAAATACCTGGAGCCCTCCCTCCTACACCATCCTTGTAGCCACGTGTTCAACTGCACTCTCTCCCTATTCCTTGCCTCACTGTCACGTGGCACCGGCAACAACCCAGAGATGATGACTCTGTCTGTCCTAGCTTTTAGCTTCCAGCCTAACTCCTTGAGCTCCTGAATGACCTCCCCACCCCTCTTCCTACCTATGTCGTTGGTGCCAATGTGCACAACGACTTCTGGCTGTACACCCTCCCCCTTAAGGATTCTGAAGACACTGTCCGAGACATCTCGGACCCTGGCACTCGGGAGGTAACAAACCATCCGAGAGTCTCGCCCATACCCACAGAACCGCCTGGCTGTCCCTCTAACTATAGAGTCTCCTAAAACTAGCGCTCTCCTCCTCTCCCCCTTTCCCTTCTGGGCCTCAGAGCCGGACCTCGTGCTAGGCCGTCCCACCCAACAGTATCCAAAGCGGTATACTTATTGTTGAGGGGAACGACAACAGGGGATCACTGCACTGCCTGCTTCCTCCCCTTCCCACCTCTAACAGTTACCCAGCTACCTCTGTTCTCTTGCGTAACTATGTCCCTGTAGCTTCTATCTATCACCCTCTCAGCCTCTCGAATAATCCTCAGTTCATCCAACTCCAGCTCCAGTTCCCTAACGCGGTCTGTGAGGAGCTGGAGCTGGCATCACTTCCTGCAGGTGAAGTCGGCAGGAGCATCAGTGGTCACCCCTACCTCAAACATCCTGCAGGAGGAACATTCCACTGCCTGCGCTGCCATAACTCTACACTTAGCCTCCAAAACAAGAACACTAAGTAGCTTACCTGTTCAGCCGACTGAGTCCGTTTTTTTAGGTTAGAGGAGGAGGGTCGGTGGGAGACACTACATGTAGTGTCTCGGGTTCCTTCTCCACTCAAACTTCTTGCATTCCCTGAAGCCTCTGTTGACGACTTCCAGTTTCTCGCTCCTAGTTGAAAAGAAAACACAGACTGCGAAAAGAAAAACGTTAATTTAAACTGGTCTCCGCTTACCTTCTGGCTCCCCTCTCTGTGCGCCCGCTGTAGCACTGAAGGTTCTACAAAGGTTAGTGCCACAACTGTTCACCTGGCATATTCATGATCGAGACAAAGGAACCAAGGTAATCTTTGCTAAGCTTGCAGATGATTCAAAGATAGATAGAGGTATTAGTCGTGTTTTAGAGATGAGGAGGCAGCAGAAGGTCAAACATCTGGAAGTGGCAGAAGAGATTAGGAGCAGTTATGTTGAGCTGTTCACATCTTTAGTTCGGCCACAGTGGGATTATTGTGTGCAGTTCTCACCGCCACACTGCAGGAAGGATTTGATTGCCCTGGAATGTGTGCAGAGTCGATTCATGACTATGTTATTTGGAATAAGAACATAAGACAAAGGAGCAGAATTAAATAATGCTGCCGATCGAGTTAGCTCCAACATTCATGGCTGATTCGATTACTCAGAAGTCCATTTCCCCAATCTTTTCCTTGAATGCCTCACAGATTAAAAATCTGTCCATCTCAGCTTTGGATGTAATTCCTAACCAAGCCTCAAGAGACCTGTGTTGTGTGGAATTCCTCAGAATTACAGAAGGTAAATGTAGTGATTAGAATGTGGTCAGCCAAGTGGACCTCAGAATATGAGTTCCATGATTGGGACTGCTCATGTGATCCAGTAAGGGAGCCCTGGCTGACAAGAACAAACTGAAATATAAAAGGTTCTGTTCAGTCTGAGAGCGAGATGTGACGGTGCTGCATCAATGCTGAGGACTACACACGACTAAACATAGG
The DNA here is from genome assembly GCF_004010195.1 of Chiloscyllium plagiosum. NCBI lineage: Eukaryota > Metazoa > Chordata > Chondrichthyes > Orectolobiformes > Hemiscylliidae > Chiloscyllium > Chiloscyllium plagiosum. Next base: position 51,272,692 of record NC_057735.1, read on the forward strand.
ATGACTTGCTGACAAGATAATGGCCTCTTTGATGTTATTTCAATAACGATCCCATCGTCTTGTCGGTTGTAGTCTCATTGAAGAGAGATGACTGGTGGTTGTATAAACTGCTGATTCAGGTTCAGATTCAAAGTCCTGCATGGTTATTTTAGCCAGTAAGAGAATTGCCGCCATGTTGTCAACATCCGATTGCATTACAAACCATCCAGCCAACTAAATGAGATAAGTGAACTCCTAAACCGTTCACTAGCCTCTGAGATGAAAATAAAAGTCTTCCTCTTCTTTGTATTAAATGTGCGAAGTTTTCTTCTGAGATTCTGTCTTCTGGTCCTTGTGTCTCCCACAAGGAGAAAGAACCTTTCCACATTTCCCTTATCATGTACCCTCACCATCCTGAATGTTTCAAGAAGTCATAGGCAAGCAATTTGCCAGGCATCACTTGGGAGGCTGGAAAGCAATGCATTCATGGTCAGTTTGTCAGCCTTTATTTCCCAAGTATGCTTCTTCTTCTCAATAGAACAGGACAATTTATCAGTTACCTTCTTGGAAGGAAAATTCCAAAGAACAGGACAGCAACAGCAATGCTGTCTCATATATATAGTCAACAGGATGAAGGAAATCTACTGACAATGTCCTGGAGTTAATCAATGATGTCAGATTAAAAAGAAGGTTTTCTACGCTCGTTGTTAATAAAAAAAAACCCCACACACTGCAGACTGAATATAACTTATCCTGATCTCAAGAGCAACTGAAAGTAACTCCGTTAAAGTAACTCCTACCCTTCCTCAGGTATATGATGCATACTGATACAGACCAAGAACTGATCATTCATCCTGCCCTTTTTCTGCTGACTGTCTTAGTAAGCAATACAACTTCCTGCCATTCCCAGTAATTCTGCACATTCTTCATTTCAGACAATAATCCATGCTTGGTCGAATCGATCTACTTCAATTGCACTCTTCGGTAAAGTACACCAGATTCTTTCCACTTACTGCAATAGAACATTTCTCCTTGTGCCACCATTTCTTCTTTCACTAATTGTGCTATCTGTGGCCTTGGTTCTCCATCTTTCTTACAACTGGGAACACTTTCACTTTCTCTACTTTGCCCATGCATCTCATGATTTTGAACATCGCCATCAAATCCCCTCTCAACTTTCACTTCTCCAAGCTATGCAGCTCCAACTTCTGCAAGCGATCAACATCATTGAACTTAGAGAGAAGCCCAACTGAGGACATGGCAAATTAACTCACACAACTGTGTGCGTTGAGTTAGCACATTCTCCTCGTGTCTGCTTCGGATTCCTCCGGGTGCTCCGGGCTCCTCCCACAGTCCAAGGATGTGCAGGTTAGGTGAATTGGCCATTCTAAATTGCCCATAGCGTTAGGTACATTGGTCAGAGGGAAATGGGTCTGGGTGGGTTACTTTTCAGAGCGTCAGTGTGGGCTTGTTGGGCCTTAGGGCCTGGTTCCATACCGTATGGAATATAATCCAATCTAAAGGAAGAGGAGAATCTCTGATTTGGATCCCATACGTTAGTGCTCAGCAGGCTGCTCACTCACTTCCAATGGTCACGCCATGCTGGGAGCGTTTTGCATAGGTCTGGTCTGTGGATTGTAAATAAAGATATTAAAACGATTGCAAAGAAGATTTTAAGGGATAATACCAAAAATCGAAAGGTTTTCGTAATTGACTGAAAAATTTTTGTGTCACCTTTCTTCGGAAAAGAGAAAATCTAGAAACAAAAGAATAAATTAGATTAGATTCCCCACTGTGTGGAAACAGGCCCTTCGGCCCAACCAGTCCAAAAAGACCCTCCGAAGGGTAATCCACCTAGACCCGTTTCCCTCTGACTAACGCACCTAACACCATGGGCAATTTAGCATGGCCAATGCACCTGACCTGCACATCTTTGGACTGTGGGAGGAAACCGGAGCACCCGGAGGAAACCCATGCAGACACGGGGAGAATGTGCAAACTCCACACAGACGGTCACCCAAGGCTGAAACCTGGGATCCTGGCGCTGTGAGGCAGCAGTGCTAACCACTGAGCCACCTTGGCGCCCCAAATATATCCTTTAAATATAATATAAAAGAGGTGATATGAAAGGGAGATGTATCTTTGTTAGTCAAGGACTGTATAACTGTGGCTGAAAACAACTTTTGACGAGGGTTCATCATTTGACGAGGCGTGGGCTGAGGTTAGAGACAGGAGAAGAAAGGGCACACTGCTGGGAAAAAAAATTATGGTCTTCCACAAGGTTGCAGAGATGTTGAGGAGAGGATTGGCAGAACGATTCAGGGCAGGAGTGATAGGAGCAGGGTGGTCATTATGGGGGTGTTTAACTTCCTCAACATTGACTATACTTCTCGTGCGTTGAATGGATTAGTTTTTGTCCAATGTGTGCAGGAGGAGTACCTGACACAGTGTGTCAAAGAGCCAACAAGAAGGGAAGCCACATTGGATCTGGTAATTCGTAATTCACCAGGCCAGGTGTTTGATATAGTGGTAGGTGAGCATTTTGCAGACAGTGACCATTATTCAGTTAAGTGTGGTTTAGGGATGGAAAGGGATAGGTACATGCCAGAAGGGAAGTGTTATATATGAGTGATGGGCAATTATAATACGATTATGCAGGACTTAGGTGGCATTGAATGGTCTGGCAAATGCAGGAGATGAGGAACAATCGAAATGTGAAGCTGATTTAAGGAACAGATATTGAGTGTCCTTGATAGGTATGCCACTGTCACGCAGCGAGAAAGTGATAAGGTAAGAGAACCGTGGTTTACAAAATAAATTGTATCTCTTGTTAAGCGGAAGATGGAGGCTTATATGACGTTGAGACAAGATGGCTCAGATTAGGTGATAGAGATTTACACATTAGCTAGGAAGGATTTAAAGACAGAGTGAGGAAGAGCAAGGAGGGGAGATGAGCAGTTTTTAGCAGGTAGAATAAGGGAGAACACTAAGGTTCTCTACAGGTATGTGAGGAATAAAAGAATGACAAAGGGTAGGAATAGGTCCAGACAAAGACAAAAGTGGGAAGTTGTGTGTGGACTTTGTGGAGATCAGAGAGGTGCGAAACGAATATTTCTCATCTGTTTTCAATCAGGAAAAGGTGAACAATGCAGAGCAGAAGACTGAGATATGGCTTATTAGACTAGAAAGGATTGAAGTTAGTGAGGAGGAGGTGTTATCAATTCTAGAATTTGTGAAAGTAGATAAATAACCTGGGTCGGATGGGATTTATCTGGGATGCTGGGGAGGAGACAGCGGAACCTTTGGCCTTGATATTTGAGTCGTCATTTTCTACAGGTTTTATGCTAGTGGATTGGAGGATTGCAAATGTTGTGCCCTTGTTCAAGAAGGGCAGCAGAGAAGACACAGGCATCTGCTGTACAAAAAGATTTGGAAAGGATTATAAGAGATAGGATTTATAACCATCTGGAAAGCAACAATTTGATTTCAGATAGTCAACATGGTTTCGTCAAGGACAGGTCATGTCTCACTAACCTTATTGAATTTTTTGAGAAGGTGAACAAGCGTATGCATGAGGGTGGGGCAGTTGACGTGGTGTACATGGCCTTCAGTAAAGCCTTTGATAAGGTTTCACATGGTAATCTATTAGAGAAAATGCGGAGGCATGGGATTGAGGGTGATTTATCGGTTTGGATTAGAAACTGAAGAAAAGTAAGAAGAAAACGAGTGGTTGTTGAGCGTGGAGTCTGGTTACTAGTGGTGTGCCACAAGGATCTGTTTTGGGACCACTGCTGTTTGTCACTTTCATAAATAACTTCGACGCAGGAAGATGTGAAAGTTTGCAGATGACACGAAATTCGGTGGAGTGGTGAATAGTGTGGAAGAATGTTTCAGGTTGCAGAGAGACTTGGATAAACTGGAGAGTTGGGCTAATAGGTGACAAATGGAGTTCAATGCAGGTAAATGTGAGGCGATTCACTTTCAGAAGAATAATATGAAGACGAAATCCTGGGTCAATGGAAAGATTCTTGGTAGTGTGGATGTGCAGAGGTATCTTGGAGTCCATATGGATCTCCAAAAGTTGCCACAGAGATTGATAGTGCTGTTAAGAAGGCATACAGTCTGTTAGGTTTTATTGGGGGAGGGATTGAGTTCTGGAGCCATGATGTCATGCTGCAACTGTTCAAAACGCTGGTGTGGCCTCATTTGAAATACTGTGTACAGTTCTGGTCGACCCAATAGAAGAAGGACGTGGAAGCATTGAAAAGGTGCAAAAGAGATTAACCAGAATGTTGCCTGGTCTGGGGGGAAGGTCTTATGAGGAAAGGCTGACTTGGATCTGTTCTCATTGGAGAGAAGAAGGCTAAGAGGGGATTTAATAGAGACACACACAATGATGTGAGGATTAGATAGGGTGGACAGTGACAGTCTTTTGCAAAGGATGATTATGCGGCTTGTATGAGGGAGTATAGCTGCAAATTAAGTGATGATAGATTTAAGACAGATGTCAGAGGCAGGTTTTTTTATTCAGACAGCGTTAAAGGCGTGGCATGCTCTGCCTCTTGAGAAGGTTTTAAACAGGCCTTGGATAAGCACATGGATGATGGTGAAATAGTGTTGGGTGATGGGCTTAGATTAGTACACAGCTCAATGCATCATCGAGGGCCGAAGGGCCTGTTCTGCGCTGCGTTATTCTATGTTCTATGTAAATCCACAAGGGAGTTGGTCAGGCAGATTTAGAGAAAGAACTTCCAACTTGTGGGTGTGGGGGCGGGGCAGGGTGGTCTTCTACCGAATGGCTGTCATCAATTAAATCAACGAGGAATTAGAAGAAAGGTATTTACAAACAGAGCGGACAGGAAGTGGACCTTGTTTCTACTTGGAGCCGAGGAGGCAGATATTTCAGGTTAATAGCCAGTGTGGATGCAAAGGACTGAATTCTGTGCTCTGAAGACTCTATACATTTGACTGGGAAGCTCTACATGAGCTTGAAGGTGTAAAGAATAGGAAATGCTGACAGTGTAACATGAAGTGAGTGGGAAGAAGATCATGTGGAACATAAACAGCAGCACAGATGGAGGACTAAGTGTTGTCCCGTTTCCGTGTTGGTCATCACATGGAGCAAGTCTGTGAAATAATATGTGAGGCACAGACTTGCCAAATTAGTGTTTAGTGGCAGAGGTACAAGGACAAAGCAGAAAATGTGACTTGCGGACAACCACAAACCAATTCTTATCAGAGAATAACAAAGTGAGGAATATTATTGTGCAGGTTGTCCTCATGATCAGGATTGAAACAGAGTGTGACTACAAAATTCAGATTGATGAAGGTTGAGAAATCAATACCTGAGTGATGTAAACCTCGATGTCTTAAAATGATCATTTCATTGATCTACAACGGGCACCAATGGCTTGCATTTGTCTATTGCCTTCAACACAGCAAAACATCTCAAAAAGTTTCACACAATGCCTTCAGGCACAATTTGACACTGACTTCGAAGAAGGGAAAACTGATTGCCACAAACGGATGATATTTTCAGCTAACAAGAAGAGAACATTCAGCCTGTTCAGCTTTGCACCACTATTCAATAATTTCAAGGCTGATCTCCGAAAGTTCTCAAATTCTTTTGTGTGTCAGCTCTTCATTGTCACCAAATCCCTGACACTTCAAAATACTATCCATCTCCACTTTGAATACTTTCAGTGATCTAGCCTCCGTAACCTCAGCCCAAACTACCTCAGATGGCAAGTCCTCATGGATGATGACTTGCCATCTGAGGTGGTTTGGGCTGAGGTTAGGAATAGGAAAGGTGAGGTCACCCTGTTAGGAGTCTTTTACAGGCCTCCGAATAGTCCGAGAATCATTGAAAAAAGGATAGGGAAGGTGATTCAGGAGATGAGTGACAGTAATAGGGTGGTTGTTATGGGGGACTTTAACTTTCCTGATATTGATTGGGAAAGCTATAGCTCAAGTTCGTTAGATGGGTCAGTGTTTGTTCAATGTGTGCAGGAGAGTTTCCTGACACAATATGTAGACAGGCCAACAAGAGGTGAGGCCATACTGGATTTGGTTCTGGGTAACGAACCAGGCCAGGTGTTAGAATTAAAGGTAGGTGAGCACTTTGGGGATAGTGACCATAATTCGGTGATTTTTACACTCGTGATGGAGAGGGATAAGTGTGTACTACAGGGCAAGAATTATAGCTGGGGTAAGGGAAAGTATGATGCGGTGAGGCATGACTTAGGATGTGTGGCTTGGAAAAGTAGACTACAAGGCAAGAGTGTAAATGATATGTGGAACTTGTTCAAGGGGCAACTATTGAGTGTCCTTGATAATTACGTACCTGTCAGGCAGGGAGGAAAGGGTCGTGCGAGGGAGCCGTGGTTTAATAAGGAATTGGAATCCCTTGTTAAATGGAAGAGGGCGGCCTATCCCAAGATGAGACGTGAAGGTTCAATGGGGGCGATTGAGAGTTA